>NC_051161.1:170993496-171202610 GCF_013339745.2 Dermacentor silvarum | reverse complement strand
GGAACACAAAAAGGAATGATGCCTTTCTGCGTGGAGAGAAGCCACTGCCAGCTGTCATAAAACTGTTTCACCACAGCAGCCACAGTCACAGCACAGCAGCTGCGGAGGCCCTTCGTCGTCTCGCACCAACGTCCCAAACTAAACAAGCCTTTTTGGAATATTTCAACAACGGCATGTCCCCAGCCGAAGCTATCAGGCTTCATGAAAGCAAGCTGGTGGTTCAAGAGAATGGGTATGCCCTCGTTGCCAACTCGGCAGTTAACCCAGTGCCTTCAGCCATATATTACTGGCACAAGCTCTGGCGTGAAGAAAACTTCGGAAGAGACATTGACCCACTCTTGAAAATAGCAGAGAAGATGCCGCTGTATGCCAAAGAAGGTGAGCCTTACAATTAACATGTTGCACTAATCAGTTAGGGCTCCAAAAAAGATTTGCCCTCATGGTTGTTTAATGCTTTTGGGGATTTCAAGCATGACAGATTTTGATAAATGTTTTCCACGTCATGTCAGTGCCATGCTTGACACTGGGGTTTGAGCACTGATAGAACAGAAGTGTGGGTGTCATGAAGATACTGGACAGTGTGTTCTCAGTCAGTGGAGATTTTAAATAGTTATATAAATTAACGAAAGGAAAATGAGGCATCCACCCAACCATAGCAAAGTGCTACGCAGGAAACGATGTCGGTTGCTTAAAAAAAACCCTGGCAGTTGAACAACTGCTCTACAATGTGAGCTAACCAGGCAGCTAGCAGATCGCAGAGTCAAGTCGAATAGATCAGCAGCTTGAAGCAATGCCAAGTGCAGAATTCCACAAGGTGATAAGAATTAATGAAGAGAAAATGAGACCTCCTGCAATCGTAGCGAATAGCTACAAAAAACCCATATGGGAACCTGGAATAAAAATTTCTATATAATGTTACAAGGAGGAAGCAGCCATATATTTACACTATAAGCTCTAGGTGATATGCAGCACTAGCAAAGACAGTAAGCAGGGAGTGCTAACCAGCAACACAGTTTCGTTGTCTTTTGCAAAGGGTCATCATGTCCACACTAAAGCCTGAAGGTACTGTAACAATATGCTGTTGAAGGATGTGTCAAAATTTTGTATACAACAAATCTGCAAAATCAGTGCATGATACTTGACGAAGGCAAAGTCAACACAGTAGAAAAGTGATCATATCTGTTACCTTTAGCTGCCCCCTTCTTGCATGCCATTCTGGTTGTCAGATTCAAAATCAAATGCATCAAATGCATTTCATTCAAATGCATTCAAATTCATTCAAATGCATCAACCTGGTTGTCAGATTCAAAATTTTAATTATCGATTATGCTTATAATTAAGAAAATACCAGTTCAATAACCAGCAATGTTTGTATGTTAAATGTATGCCAGCCATGGCAGTGTATATGTATGCCTGCTCATGAGGGTTTGAAGTGACCAATGAGTTAAGAGAAAACTGGGCTAGATTGGACTCAACTTCACATGCAGTCTCTCTTGCTCTGCCATATTCGCTTTCAACACACACACTATGAAACTTACCAAATTTTTGCTAATGCTTCAGAACATTAGCATGCACTATATTTTGAACACTATGAAACATGGCAAATGCACTGTGTCACGGCACACAAGTAGCGAATCCTGTAGCTCGTGTTCAAAGTGCAAACTAACTTTCAGTGCCAGCAAGGCTTGCTCATGTTAGCCTTTGTGGGAGTACTTCTCTGACTGGCTCCTTTGTTATTCGTCAATGCTGTACAGTTAGCATTCAGGTGCTATATGCGGGCTAGTCGCATAGCGCAGCACGAAACATTTGGACAAAAACAGCCGATGGGCACAGCACACTACAGTGGCATGCTGCAGTGCTGCAGACAAGTGATAAAATATGTATGTTCTGTTGATGGGGTAGTGCTACCTCACATTACATGCATCTTGCAAAATGACGCCACGATATCTGCCGTAAATCACAGATGTGGTTATAGTGACACTGCTGCCTTGGGGTAATGCCCCCCTTATCAAAGAAATAGGTACGAAGGTAACTCAAATGCAAACATTCTTTTTGACTGAATAATTTATTGCGCGATCGAGAAACTGTTCAGGAAAACTTGCTCTATAACGTTCCCCATGCTTAATAACCTTTTTAAAACACTTGCAAAGTGCCTGAATGTCCACATAAGAAAAATTCTCTGCATTGGCTGCACAACCAGTCATGAACTGCTTGGAGTACCTCTTCATCCAATTGTTACTTCTCTCCCCCCAGTGCCTCTCAAGGAGGCACGGGGGGGAGAGAAGGTACGTCTGCGAGGTCTGGTGCCCATGGAAGAACTGGCACACTCGATGTACAGGTCAATAATATTTGCAACTGCTGTACAGGCAATATGAGGACAAGGACTGTCATGCTGCAAAATGACACTTGCGGACAGAATTCCATGCCACTTTGTTTTATGCCATGTTAAAATGGTTTTTCAGCAGACCTGAATAAAAGGTACTAGTGACTGTGGTCCCTGTAGACAGACAATATTCCAAAGTCTCGCGTTTTTTCATCCCAGAAAAGGCAAAGCATAATCTTTTTGGAGATGGTGAACGTGTTCTGTGGAATTACGCTAGGTGGCGGAAGGTTCATGAAAGGAAAAATCGACATCCACCCATATGTAGCATGAAGGTACAAAGGAAACCCACACAGGTTTTTCAGAAACAGCCTCATAGCTGAAGAAAAATTAATCTCGGACCATGACGAATTGTTCTTCAACTACGAGACTTCGTTTGAGAAATCCGTGTGGCGTTTCCTTTGTTGCTTCATTCTACTTAGGAGTAGATGTCGATTTTTCCTTTCTTTCTGCAGATGGTTGTGTATGAAATTTTATTGCATTTGTAAATGACAAATTACGTCATTGCATGCTCACTCCCTTTGTTTGGGATGTGGTAGTGGACCCATGTTTCAACCCCAATAAGGAGCCTAGGAAGGAAATCACCTTCTCGTTCAAAGTGGCCTACTAGTTTTTCACAGACATCTACAAGTTTGCTTAAGCTATTCTATAAACTATAATGGTACCCATCTTGCTGACACTTTCTAAAACTGGAGCACGTTATAAACAATGTGATTGGCTGATCTATTACTTAAATCCAGAGTTGTGGCTCATTCACAGTCACCCGGCAATCTGTCTTTAGTACCACTTTGACAGCTGCAATAGTCACTGGTGTTAAAAACTTGAGGTCCTTGACCTAGGTGAGGAGTCTCACATGTCCCACCATTGTGAATTCTCTACCTGCTGCTGCTGCTGTAACAAGCACGCATTGCACATAGTTAGCCTACATTCTCCAATGAATTTCAGTATGCTTTACTCCTTAAGTTGTCAAAAATCTGATAACAAAAAGTTGTTCTCTGTTACATGTCTCAAAGTACCATTTTGAGCCACCTCAAGTGAGGTGGCCATGTTTACAATGAGACAATGACGTTTGTTCACCTGCACTGCTCTGCCAGCTACTGAAAAATTTTTACAACACTAGTAGCAACAATGTTGCAAACTTGCAAGGCGGTGGCACATAATTTCTGAACTTGATTACAAATTCATAATTTTCGTTTTACTGGCCCTCGTATCTCTGAAGTTTGATGCTGCCTTCAACATCAGTTTCTCACCATGGTACCCAGTTCTCATGGGCACTTTAAATAAAAAGAAGAAACACCAACGCAGTTGTGAACTGTCACGACAGTTGACTGGCGTTAAGGATTCCTGTTTGTAGAAATGATAAATTGAGCACTTTGGATCCATGAAATTAGAAACTGGGATTAATTTTCTTTTGTTCTTAACTGACAAATGTGTGACAAATTACTGTATGGTTCCAGTTCACATGAACTTATGGAGCTTTTGGTTCTAGTTCCTGCTGACACCCCCATTCAAAAATTAATTGCAAACCCTCCTGCTTAAACAGGTCTATACTCTTAGTCACATTTAGTTCTAATGCAAAACACTAACATGTTATGTCCACAGAAGTCACCATCTTGCAAAATGTTTTCTCATTTCTTCACTCAATGCAGGCCTCGATGTCAAGCTGGGTCGGTCAGAGGATGGCCAGTTCTGGGTGGTCTTGGTTGTGACCCCAATAATGAAACGCACACAGGAACTGAGTGCAGCAAGCGAAATTATTTTTATAGATTCAACATCATCCTGTGATGCCTCGCATAGCACTCTCACAGTACTGCTGACTGCCACAAATGCTGGTGCGGTACCTGTTGCTGTGCTCATCCACAACTCCCAGTCAGCAGAATGCTACCGCACTGCATTCACACTGCTGAAGGAAAACTACCCAACCTGCTTTGGAGGGCTCAGTGTAAGTGTCTGAAAAATATGGAGTCAAAGGTGTGGCTTCTCTTGAGATTTCAAAATGGGGTGTTGTATGCTTCGGTTAAAGAGAGAGAAAGACGTTTATTAATAATAAAAAAGAGAGTGAATATGATATTTATCTTAATGATAAATATGACTTCTATGATCCTTTATGAAGGAGCCTTTAAGCTTAGTTAAGACAGTGAACCCGTGGTAATGTTCAGTGCTAACACAGCAATAGCGTTATTCTGGTAGCATAGCTCCATAGTGGTCCACAACACTATGGTTGTACTGCTATGACAGCTTACTGTAATATTCCTTCTACTAATGCTTGGCAAAGCTTAAAAATTTCCACGCGAATAATCAAAACATCTTAATCTATTTGGTTAATCGGATTTCTAGATTTATGTAGGTAAGTAAATTAGATAAAAACCAACGATTCTTATTAAAGTGCAAACACTTTACCAGAAAGAAAGCTGAAAAGCAACCCGTGTTTATTTGAATAGACACCTTTATTATTCAATCGAAACTCTGTGTAAATGCACTTTTGAGCATGCTAAGCTCTCACACACAATTATATAGGCCCAGCTGTGGAGTCAAATAAGCTTGTTAATGTTTTTTGCACGAAGCTGCTCAGATGGCAGATATTGCCAGGTGACACATCATCTGCACAACCGGCATTGTATGCCCAGCAGAAGGAAGCCCTGCGCTCAACACTGCTGCAGTGGGCCTATGTTGTCGTTAATGGCCTCTGGCATCCCTTTCAGGCACTACATACGCAATCGTGTATGCCAAGATAGTTCATCAACAGCAAAAAAAGTTATGATATTTAAACTGTGTTGCATGCATCTTGAAACACTTCTGATTGCAATTGTGCTGCAAGTCTGAATGAGATGTACAAAATGTTTTAGTAAAACGAGTGCAAAGGTAGACAGTGGCAAATTTTTGCTTGGTGTGAGTATGTTGTCATATGTAGCGGGTTCACTTCTTTTATTGCTTTTCATAATGCATTGCACCTGTCATAATTTTCAAGAGGCTGGATGTGTGCTTAAGCCTACTAGACATGATAGAGTCGATGTCCTCATATCTGATGTTCCTGTAGTGAGTTTTCGCATGGAGTCTACATTTTATGATTCCGAGGATGTAAAAAAAACAGGAAAGAAAAATAATTGTCACTGAAAAGGATATAACTGTACTTTGATTCATGCTGCTGCTTTGTCATTTTTAGGGGCGAAGCTTATGCGGCAGCCGTCCCCGTCGTAGTAGTAGTAGTAGTGTGTAACTTGTGCTTATGAACTACCGCGGCGTTAGCCCACTACGCCACGAAGCGGACATCACCTTATAAATACCCAACATTAACGGCTTTCTAGCGCGTTTCTAACGCGTTTGTGCTAGCGCGTTAGGCCCGTGTAAGAAGCTGGTGTAAGCCTGTGGCCTCTCCACCTTACCTTCAACGCGTTTCGAACGCGCTGCCCAAAGCGGTGGCAGCAAGTTCTGAGGAGCGTTTAGTGGGGGGTATACTCTCTCAGCAGTATGTGATGGCGTCGGCAAACGAAGTAACTGCGTATGTGGCCGCTCCCCCTTCTAAAAAAATGATACGGGAATCCGAAAGCTTCGCCCACTCATCATCATTCCCCTCGCTGACACTTGCATCACCGCAGGTGGCTTGCATACATAAGCCCCAGTATTAGCTGCAGTCTAAGAAGTAACATAAAATGTTCACTTCATCAGTGAAACTTCTTCAAAAAAAAAGAGGTGAATTATCTTTACCAGAGCATGAATGGCTCAACGAGTGGCAATTTTGGTTAAAGTAATTTTTTAATGTTGTCTTACATGATTTTTGCCTATGTGTCTCAGGGGCCTGTTTGTATGATATTTGGTCAAGTAACATTGGCTATGTAGCGTGTAGTTATTTTTTAGTATTTATATGCTGATTTGGAAGTAAGTTTATGCTAAAGCGCATGTTACACTGCCCTTTGTTTCAAGGGCTTTGGTATGCTGCAGTATAATTTTGCCTGAATTTTGTTTTTGATAAAACTGTATTTGTGCGTAGTTTGGTGTGGACTGATTACAAAAAAAAACGGTACAAGACTGAGACATAATCTGCCACTAGAAACATGAATAAAAATTACAGACAATAGAAAACAATTTCTTGGATATTTTTTATTTAACGGTTGACATGTATGCCTTCCACAAGTTCTTAGTTGACTGTTCTAAATGCGTTGTTGCTCTATTTGTAGTATCCTCAAGCCTTCATGACGGACAATTCTGCCGCAGAGAAAGCAGCCCTGCAAGCTGTTAGGCCCCAGGGGACACAGCTGCTTTGCTTTTTTCATGTTGCACAAGCAGAGTGGAGGTGGCTCACGGCAGCTCGCAACAACATCGGAAAAGAGCAGAGAAGAAGTCTCATGTCAGCATTCCGGCACGTGTGTGCCCCAGAAGCAGTTTTGCACTCATACGGTACTAGGACAAGTTTTGGTAGTATGTGCTTCACCGTTGATAGTGCGCAGAGCTTTACCATTTGTCACCGATCACAGGTGATAAGTTGGCTGCTGGCATAATTGTCAAAGCATTAAAGAGCTGCAACTAATTAAAAGCTGGTGGAAGCTTCACAGAAGTATGTCTTTTACTAATGCTGGCATAAATGTCGAAGCATTAAAGAGATGCAACTAATTAAAAGCAGGTGGAAGCTTCATAAAAGTGTCTTTTACTAATGCTAGTCACCGGCACTGGAGAGCTAACAGAATTTTTTTATTCACTCTGACTAAAAGTGCACTGAGATATTCCAGTTTTCCCTAAGCATTTTGAAACAACATGAAATGGATAATACTATAGCTTCTTGAATGAATTGCTGCATTGATTTCTTTCAGATCATGTATGCTGACAGCACTGAAAAGCTGGAGAGTGCTATCAAAAACTTCCGAGAGAGTTCCCACACATCGTATCTATCACGTGTGGAAGCCTTTTTGGACCGGAAAGAAGAGTGGGTGCTGTTGTTTCGTAGCAAGCTCACAACACGTTGCCACAACACCAATAATTTTGCAGAGGCTTCCATTCGGATTTTGAAAGATATTGTTCTTTCAAGAACAAAAGCATTTAATGCTGTGGCTCTAGTGGAATCAATATCAGAAGTATGGGAGCTCTACTTCAAGAGCAGAATTTTAAAGCACGTGCACAACCGTGTCCCCACACACCAGCTGCTCTACGACAGCCGTCTGAAGAAAACACCAGAAGGAGCTCAGGCATCAGTCGTCTCACTTGGGGACAACTGCTTTTTGGTGCCAAGCTTCCAAAAGAACGGCGAAATTTATGATGTGTGCGGAGATATAGGCACGTGTACATGCCGAGCTGGTTGCACAGGTGCCTTCTGCAAGCCCCAGGCGCTTGTACACAAACATTTTGGTGGTATTTTTCCGAACTGCCCAGCACTGACAATAACTGACCGCCATGAACTGGGAAGACTGGCCCTCGGAGATTTGTGCCCAGGCATAGAGTTTTTTTTCAAACTTCTGTGACCCAACGAAGTGCAAAGTGAGCATGGCCCAGCACTTCAACAAGAAATGTGTCCTGCTAATGCAAACGAGAATGAAGAGAGAGCAGACCCTCCAGCTGTCCTTGGACGAGAAGTGTGTCCACAATCAGGCCTCAAGCAGCAAGACAGTCAGGTGTGCGCCACTTTCCATGCTCAGGGTAATCAAAAGTGGGTATAAAGATATATAGCAGCAAATCGTGTCAAGTAAAAAACATGTAACTGGCTGACTGAAAGTAGTCAAGCATATGACATTCTACTCATGTAGTTTGTAACATTTGGGCAGAGTTGACTGGCATGCCAGTGCCTTAATTGTGTGAATCATTGTAAGCCGGTATACATTATAATGATGCACCTATACCAGGCAAACTGTATATAAAGCAGTTTGGACCAATGTGCATGATAGCTGCCGCCTTGTGTGTGTGTGTGTGTGTGTGTGTGTGTGTGTGTATTCAAAATGGAGTGATTTACAATTTGTTTAAAAGGGAAGTTCGAATTTTCCCACATTGTTTAAGCTTCTGCAAGCTAGAACGCACCCCTGTTCACTAGTGTAGATTTTTTTCATGAACTTCATGCAGTCTCTTTAACAAGTGTTGCCACTAAATTTACTAGCTGTGGCAGTTGTGCTTAAAGGGTGACTGCAACGATTTCTTGAGGTCGGCGAATTTTGTTGTGGCAGGCACTGTGCACACCATCTCGGAAACCATGCATACACGTTCGTTTTTCTGCTCAGTGCTAGATAGCACACAAATCAAGAATAGACGGTTTTAGGAGCATGCATTTGTACAACTGGCACATGCGCATCCTATAATAGTAAATGTCCAGATAGTAAATGCACGTGGTCACCCCCTGGTTCCATGATATAAGTGATGTGTAACCACTGTTGCCATCTGGAGACACGGTGCCAGTGCTTTGACATGGTCACTAATCAGTGTGTTATTCGTCACTTTTCGTTCCCCACGCTTGCAAGACCAGCACACCCTTGCATGCAAGCCTCGTTGACCTCCCTCAATCTACATCACACAGAAAGGCTCTCGACTGCCCAATCTGGCCCTATTTCATCTACTTAAAATTATTTTCAAATTTACAGAGCAATCCAACTTTGGATTGCCTTTGCGGCCTATTGCAAAGGACATCATATGCATGCATGCCTTCAGCACAACAATATAGCACAATTTCTGTAGCACAGTTTTTGTATCACTTATTGGTTCTTTTTGTTCTTGCTTCATATAGCCTACATAGCCATCTTCGTATCTAAACAGGTTATTATGTTAGTTCCCTCAAATATCGCTGCAAGTTCATGGCCACCGACAAGTGCATAAGCACTGCCTCAATCACGCTCACAGAAGCGGAGATAGAATTAGCAGAGATAGGCAGGTGGCGGTGGTCTATGCCGTAATGGCCTATCACGTCATCACATTATGGTCTAGCTACATCCTATATCCCAGGCATATCACCATGTACATACATGTGTTCATAAACAAATACGGACAGGTGTTTGTCTGTGCTTTGTCCTTTCATTTTGCATTTCTTTGATTTAAAATGTTCAGCAATGCAAAAAAAACGAGTATACACCAACTAGCCCCATTTATTGTTTTACTGAATGCGTACAACTCTTTTTATGTTATATACTTTGACAATTTTCGATATGAAGCTTTGTGTGACTCCCTTTGTCTTTAAATTATGGTGTTGATTTTGATCTAAAAATATATCAGGGTTCATGGAAGGGTACTGCAGTTTATACTGGAGGACCCTTCCTTAGGAGATACTCTGTCGTAATTTGCTGAAAACCTAATTTTTCCAACAATATCTTACAAAATGATGATTGTTGCAGGATGTGGACAACAACCTTGAAGCTCTCTTTGAGCAGATGCGGCAGATTCATGCTGAGGAGAAAGGCAACGAAACGTACAGAAGGCACCTGCTCAGTGGCACTAAACGCCTAAAGAGATTGCAAGAGCTGAAGCGTGGTCTTGGGGTCATGATGGCTATGGATGCTGCTTTAGGCCTCGAGTTAAGGCGTGGGCGTTGTATAAAGTGCAGCCCACAGCAACTTCAAGACGACGTCCAGAGTGACAAGAGGCTCCAAGCGAGTAGCAGCGGGACGACCACCGAGTGGCCCTTCACCTAAGCGAGCAAACAAGCGGCGTCATGTGCTGCAGCAGAGTGTAGATAACATTCCACATGTGAAGTTGCATGGCTATGGACATTGATGCAACTTGTTTCGGTTAATTTCTCATATTCACTCGCTCTTTCTTTTGAGCTCTAAATACGTGTGCAACCGATGTGTTCATCACCTGAGGCAGAGCTTGTGATAATACTTTTCTGCTGGTCACGAAACTTCAGGACAAGTTTGCTATAGGGACAGCAGCTGCTGCTCAGAGTGCCACTGAAAATGAGGAGGCTGCAATGGTGGAGGTTGTCAGCTTGATTTGGCGGTTTAGAATAGTTTAGGCCTGATAGCAATAGGCCGACATAATGTCAGTTTTGGTCTGCTGATCTGCAACAGCTGTGTTGGCAGGAGTGGAGTCATAAGCAGACAAGTCAGACGATTTTGTTGCCACACTGCAGTGACACAACGGCTCCCTGTGACGACGCGGCTGTCGTGAATTTTTGGCGCTGAATTGCTTGCTATTTTTTGGTACTCATTTTCAAAAACATATTAGCATATTCGCGGCAAGAAACAGTTAGATGGTGCAAAAGTTTTCGCGTTTGAATACAGATTTATGCGAGCGGTGTATTTGTTCACATTGGCACACATGGCCACAGTTGGCTGTTGTTCACTTCAAACATCACATAAGCTGCATAGCTCTGACACAAAATTGTGATGAAGAATTACAAGACATGCTAATTTGCAAATATGAGCATCATTGCATCAGACTTACAGGACGAGCTGCATGATATGAGCGACCGGCGACGTCAGAGGCCCCCTTTGAAAACAGCGATATGGGAGACAGTGGGTGCTAATGATAGCTAATTTTTGCTTTTTTTTATAACTCTTCATCCTGCATGCAGTGTGCCTGATGAAGTATGTTAAAGGAAACTGTAAATATAAGTGCTCAGTAAGAGCGCTTAGCTTCTTTTGAAAATGTTGGTGCCTGCTGTACACTCGCATGGCTCAATGAAGCACGCTGCAGCATTGTGGGGGTTGTTACTTGTTGCCCATTTGGCATAAGAGGCAAACAAATGCATCAGCATAAGAATATTACAACCTCCTCTATAGGTCGTCAAAATACATGCAGGGCTACCACTATATGGAGTCACATTTCGTTCATGAAAGCGCCGGCGAGTGCGACTGACAGCCTTCGATCGACAACGGTGATGTACTGATGTTGGCTCTGCAGTGTCCCCACTTCCTGCTTGTGTGCACACCTTACAACGCTTCAAATCACTATGGCTAGAACTAACTACAAAAGCAGGTCTGTCGTTAGTGGGTGCATGAACTTTTCTGCTGCGTTAGGCCTAACATTCGCTGAGGAAGTTTGACACAGCCTCAAAATTGATTTGGAACAACTGGCACTTGTGCATTTCAACTTTAGAAGCTCATTTCACCACACTTTAAACACGAATGAATATATTGTGTCCCAGCTAACGGTAAGCCAAGCTGTTAAAATAAAATAAAAAACATAGCCTGACGACTGAACACCATAGGTCTGAACACAAACACACCAGCAATAGCTGCGCCGCTTGCCAAGTGTCCCCTCATCGTGGCCTCTCTGAATCTTTGGTGCCACCACACAGTCACTGTTGGCAGCATATGAAGCTCCCCATTGCGTGATGGAGAAGTTTCGTGGCCAGTTCAATGCATTCACTCTCCCCTAAGCTTCGCCAAGACACTGCTGCTAAGGGGTCGTTATTGAGGTTACCATAGGAGTGAGGTGCGCGCTTGCCGACTGGTCAAGTTCAAATTATCCAGCAAAGTCAAATTTTAGAGTAAAAATAACGAAAGCTTGGGCCCATAAGCATGCATAGGCACAAGCCGGAACTTTCGGTTGGAACTGAATTAACTGGAGTTGAATTAATGGTAGTCTACTGTGTATTCTTCCCAACTACTTCACCTGGTGCTAGAGGCCAAAGAATATTGCTGCTGTGCCCTTGTGCGCTGTGGTTTCTGAACCACCCTACAGCCTTTACCAGTTTAAATTCATGCCATTTGGCCTGCATAACACCTCTGCTATGTTTGAATGGATGACGGACTCTCTCCTTTTGCAGCTACAAGTGGTGCATTTGCCTTTAGCTACCTTGATCATATTGCAGTCTTTTCTCCCACATGCTGGTGCCACTTCATGTGCCTTTTTTTCTCATGCTGGCCTTCAAATGAACTCTACAAGTGCCATTTCGGGTGTCGTCAAATAACTGTGCTTTGCCACCTCGTCAGTGCTAAAGGAATTCCACTTGACCGTGACAAGCTTCATGTTATTCAAGACTTGCTTGTGCCAGGTTTTCTAAGGAGATTCGAAGGTTTCTCAGCCTTTATTATTACTTTCAATGCTTCGTTACGAACTTTGCAGACACAGCTTGTCCCCTCTCGCACCTCCTGACGGACATTGAATTTTCATGGGGCACTGAGCAAGCTGCACCTTTTGCTACCTTTCGACACATCCATCTGCTCAATATGCGGCACTCTCAACCTCGTCCCCAAACCCAAGTGCACAGTGAAGTGTTCTCTGTGTCAAGGAAACCATCCGACGACTTCCGAATGTGTCCTCAAAGACCCTCACCACCACCCCCCGTTGCCCCATCGACCCCGACAAGACCAACCTCGAAGGACTTGCTCCTGCTCTCAGTCAACGCATCAATCCAAATATGGACCTACGTCTGATACTACACCAAAAACTAGTCATCATTCTCAATCAAGTTCGAGATCAGCTATGAGACGCAGATCGGAATCTCGAATCAGACCAGCCTGCAAGATTACCACATCAAGGGAACCACAGGTGAGCTGCGCAGAATGCTGCTTCCCGCAACCCCCAAAACGTCCCACACCCCCACCACACCTCCATCAATTAATGGCATATGCATACTAGCCCCACCCCGACAGAGCAGGCCCTTGCAAACATTGTACAAGAGCTTTGCACTGAGATAAGGGAATGTGAGTATGCACCTGACACTGAGATTCTGACGAGTACACACCTGACAACCATCAACCATACTTTTACGGACTCTGGCACCGACCATGTCCTTATTGAAATTGCCCCTAGAGACCGCAGTGACACCAGCGTCAACGTACTCAACATCTACACATTTTTGAAAGAGAACTTCGACCGCCTTATTCAACAGACCAAACAGCTAGAAGGCTGTAATGGACTACTCAAACTAGGTGGCTTCCACGCCACGCGTGCAGCATGGGGCTGCACCACAAATACGCCTAAAGATACAACACTATATTGTTACGAGGCATTGCGTATTAGCCTGCCATTAAAGGACCGCTGTGCTACGCGAAGAGGAAGAAGATGGATATGCCTCGTGAGATGCTGTCAGCCATTCTCTGGTAGTAGCAGCAGCCTATAAATATTTTCTCTCCCGTGTACTTGCGAATCCCCGTGACAATTTGGTGGAGGTGCTGGGTACTAGAAGAAGTGCTGTACAACGGAGCTCCGCAGTGGTCGTCGAGTCGGGGTCATCATTATGACAGACGAGACCACGACCACGCCACCTGCGCCATCTTGGCTCTTGCCGTAAAGTGGACATGGACATGACGGAGTCGGACAAGGTTGGCCACGTACTAAAGGGATTCGCAGACGATGCGTTCAACCAATTACTGTGCCGAAATTGTGCGACCATCGACGCAATTATTGAAGAATGTCGGCGTTTTGAGCAGGCCAAAAGCCGGCGTATTGCAAGGTCATTCGCTCGGCTACCGAACACCGCCCCGACGTCATCATGCGAAGACGGACAGGCCTCTCGTCTGCAGTCATCGGCACCATCGGAAATTACACGAATCGTCCGTCGGGAAATCGAAGCTATTTCTCCTGCTCTCCCCAACAACGGCCACGGCGATTTTCACGTGCTGGCTGTTTCCATGGTCCCGTCCATTGTGCGGGAGGAACTCGGCAACTTGGGTTTCGCCGTCTGCACCGTTGCTCAGTCTCGGACAACTGACTTTCAGCCCTTGGTCGCCGCCTCGCCCAAGATCACCGCCCCAGAAACAACGGTTTTATCCGCGCTCTCGTAATCCGGCTGAATGGTGGACGGCAGATGATCGGCCGATTTGCTTCCACTGCCGCCGTATCGGTCACGTCGTGCGCCATTGCAACAACCGTTGGGTGTCGCCGTTAACCCGGGATGACACTGCTAGCCGCACTGACAACTACCGCCGTTTTCAGCCCGCTCAGCCATACCAGCCATACAACACTGACAGCTACCGCCGCTTCAAGCCTTTTGAGCTGTACAACGTCGATGCCACCCCTATGCCGCACAGCCGTTCCCCGTCGCCCCGAGGTCACCAGTCCCGTTCACCGCCAGCGCGTCGGTCGTCGTCTCCTTCGCCTCTACGACGACGTCCGACATCGCCGCTCAACCTTCAACAGGGAAACTAAGGGATGCAGCTCTTAGAGGTGACGCTGCATCTTCGACTTCCACATCAAATCCTCTCCTCATATTGCCGATGCAACGAAACTTGATCGACTTTGATGTTGACGGCTTAACTGTTCCCGCACTCGTCAATACTGGGGCACAAATATCAGTGATGAGTAATCACCTTCGTCGTTGCCTTAAGAAATTACTTACCCCCGCCGCTACTGGTATTATTCGTGTCGCTGATGGAAGAAGTCCCGCAGTCATCGGAATGTGCACAGCTCGCATCACCATCGCCGGTCACCATATATCTGTTTTGTTTACAGTTCTCGAGCAATGCCCCAACGAGGTCATTCTCGGACTCGATTTTTTCTGGGCCCATGGTGCTCTCATTGACTGTGCAACTGGCGTCCTTCAACTTGAGCTTCCTCAACTGGCGGCTGTTCCAGATGTACTGGCACACCGCTTATGCTCTGTCGATTATGTTCGGTTGGCACCGCAAGCCGCCACGTGTGTTGCCTTGACGACGGCATCACCAGTTCCAGACGGCGACTACATAGTGTCTCCGCTAGTTGAAGTACTGCTGACCAGAAATATTGCTGTGCCACACACCCTCGTGACTGTTGTCGACAACCACGTCCAGCTCCCACTTCTCAACTTCAGCAACTCGACCCAAGCTCTCCCGTAAGGCATCTCAGTGGCCAACGTGTCTGCGCTTGATGAATGCGACGTCGCGGCACTAGACGCGGACACTTGTTCGTCCTTCTCGCAAGCGGTCCGGCAAGTCCAATCCCCGTGACAATATAATGTGATACAGCAACATCAGCTCACCATCCGCATGGATTCTCGACACCTTACAAGAGTGGGCAGCAGCATCGAGACATGTCTTGACTTCACACTATCCTACCGACTCCCGCTAGCCGAATGGTGAAACACAAATGAGACACTAGGTGGCGATCACTGCATACTTCATACCACAATCCATACAAGAAACTTCCTGCGTCGAAAAATCCGCACCATCAAGCTAACAGACTGGATTGCCTTCAGACAAGATCATCTACCACTGGTTTTAGCATCATCGATAACCTTGAGGAATGGCTGAGTGGTATCCAAGTGACAATTAAACACTCCAAAAACATAGTATTCACCACGGACAACCCAACAATTGATCCACACCTCCTGCACCTTTGGGAAGCCCGACACAGCCTCGCCATGAGATGGCGCAGACAGAAATACAACAGATGCTGGAAGTCCACATTGCAGCCCTCACCGCAGCCGCTGAGAAATACGCCGATCAACTCACACGAAAGAACTGTGGTCAGATGTGCAATGCTATACAAGGTACACTTGGCACAGCCAAAACATGGCATATTCGCCGGCACTTTCTTGATGCCACCCAAAACAAGCACACCATGAAGTGAATTCTTTACAACTATCCTGGAACTAACGACCAACTCCTTCAAGATCTTAAAGTACATCAGAGATCTAGGCACACCTGTTGAAATTCCTCCTCGAATGTACGGGGTCTCCAAATGAGACACTACATCAGCCAATCATTTCACCTGAACTTGTGCAAGCTCTTAACTTACTCGCAACACGACACCTAGTCGCGACTGAATCACTAATAAAATCCTCCGGAACCTAGACGACTACTCCCTGCAGGTCACACTTAACCTTGTTAACAAACATTGGAGATGGGTAGCAGGATGGAAGAATGCCGAGATCACGTTAATTGCCCATACCGGGTAAAACGCTCTGTCTCAGCAACCTATGGCACCCCATATCACCGAGATCCTGTCCGGGAAAGCTCTTTGAGCATATTGTCCACGAAAGAGTTGAACATCACATACAGGACCAGCATCTCCTCCCAGACATGATGTTTGGTTTCCGACCCAATCTTCCCACCCAAGATATTCTACTTCAACTGAAGGAAGAAGTCCTCGACCATGTCACACCTGATAGCTCAAAAGCCATTCTTGCCTTAGAGCTCAAGGAAGTTTTTGACCATGTGGCACACCATACCATTCTAGAGAATCTGAGCAACACCAACTGCAAATCACGCACACATGACTATATCGAGGGCCTCCTTGACAACTGTAGAACCACTATCACAACATCATCGACAACTTGCGGACGCCACCTCACTGCACACTGACACGGGCCTGCGCCCATGTCATGAGTGAGTGGAGAGCAACAAAACACTGCGGAGGAGCAGCAGCTCCTAACACCATCGAGTGGCCAACAAGGAAGACGATGTTGGCGGGCGGTGGCACGAGCGGCCGGACGAGTGAGAGAGGATCAACCAATTAGTGGTGGGCACGAAACCACAGGTACGAGGAGAAAGAAGGGGACAGACTGGAACGCTCGGAGATAGGGGTTCGAAGATCGCTGGTGTCAGTGTCGTCGGTGTCCAGACTCGAACCCGAGAGCCTCGACAGAACCAGGACGACCCTGGCTGTCCCTGGAGAGATCCGCCGAGCATAGGGCTCTGCTATTCCTGCTGCTGTTGGCGTTCCTGCTCCTGGTGCTGAATCCTGAGCTCCTGCTGCTGATCCTGAGCCACCGTGTGGAGAGCAGAGGTCACCTGGGGCGACCAGAGGCCTTGAGCGATGCTGGTGAGATGCGCCAGGGCAGAACCGCGAGCCAAGAAACCAGTACGTGTGCTGCTCAGCTGTAGCGGTCGCACTTCGATGGCCTTGGACCCCACCGCCCAGGACTGGCTCTACCGTGCGCCCGCGTCTCTCGTGTGCCACTGCCCATCAAGCCACTACCGCCGTCAACACAAGCACCAGTGCATGCTGTCAAACCACTGTCCGAGTAACTAAGACTTTCGATGATTTGAGTATGTCTTTCTTAGTTCTAGATCGAGAGTAGTTTGAACTTCTCACGTGGCGAGTTGTATTATTTTTTTGCACTTTCTGTGTGCTGTTTAGTGTTCTCTTATTTTCTTTTTCTTGCAATGAATATTACGTTGGTTTTGGGGAAAAATGGCTTCGTCTTTCCTGAAATGAGGCTCTGCCTAAGTGTAATGACTCACACCCAAGGAACCTGTCATCATAGCCCGAGCGCAAGCCAACCGAGCACTGCAAATTGAGACCCTGGCTGAGACTTAAATGGAGCCTTTACCACTACCCTATACTCATCTCCTACAGCACTATCGCTTGACTCACTGTACCCTACCACCCCCACACATAAGACTTGCTCCTGAAGAGGCTGTGGCCTGGTGAAGACTTCAGACTAATACTTATCCCCATCTTAGCTCTATACGATGCCACCCATCCCACTTTATACTCATATAGATGTCCTTGCTGTGATGAATGCGCCTCCTTATATCACTCAGTGTAGCCATGCGCACATACCCCACCCAACCTTCCGTCCATTCTCAGCCCAACCCCTGACCAGTGGGAAGCAGTGCTGACCAACTCGGATCCGCACGACCAGCGACTAAGGAGCCTACCTGCAGCAAGCGAAGAAGCTCAACTAGCTTCAATGCTCGTTCCGTTTTTAATAAATGTTTTGTGCTACTAATACTGCTGGGAACATAGCTTTTTCGCCACTGAAATGAGTGTGCCTCGCTTTAGTGCGGGCACAAAATTTCTTATTGTGACTTCCCGTTTTAACTTTTTTCAAGTAGCTGAAATGACTTTCTGAAACCTTCGTGTCGCAAGCTGTAACTTCACAGCAGTATCAGCGCTATTTGGGCCTTTTACCTAGCTTGTCCAACTGATGTTTTTGTCAAGACGTTTGCATGCCTTTGTTGACATCTGTATCTCCTGTGCCTATGCAGTGAAAGCTACTCGTAGAGTAGTTTTGAAAAACTCTCCAAGCTAATATGGCACATGAATAAAAACCAAGTTTTCATATGATGTTCCCGGTGAAAACCTCTCTTGAGCTGACAGCCAAGGTCAAAGCAATGCTAAAACTTTATTTGAGAAAACAGCTGTGTAAACCGCATACACAAGTCACAGTATCATATTAAGCAGTACCAAAGTTATATTTCAACCACAGCTGCAACAGTTATACAAAATAATGAACTGCCCACAATTATTCCAACTGCAATAATTTTGTGAACAAATAATGGTTTAGTTAGGTGAGCAACTAGCCCTCATATTTCAGGGCAATGTAATGTAGCCCGCAACATTGTATTGCCTATATAAGTTAACACCTTTTATTTTTAATGTCAAAAGCAGATTAATGATCATTCTTATAGTGAAAGGGCGCGAGCGTTTGCTTCTGCGCCGTGCTCGCTTAAGCACACAATCCCATGTATGTAGAGCAGCGCCTCAGTTCGGTCCTAGAACTCACCAACGCCGCATTTTGAAGCGGGCAAAACGCCGATCTGCAAATAAGCCGCTCACCTAAGTTTAGTCTTGCTTCGCCCTTAACTGTGATACACGTACACCCCTTACATGCGCGAGGTCGACGCACCCTGTAGCCTTCACGTGCGGTTTGCGTTAGCCACAAAAAAGAACTAAAGTCAGTTTCATCACAGTAACACTCACGAACTTGCTGCTACGTTTCGTAGTTGGTCTCGCTCTCCGTTCTCTGCCACCAGCTCACACATAGAAACATATGCTTATTTTTGTACTCGCTCTAAATAACCGCTCAGCAGACACACGTTGCCCTTTCTCAATCACGAAATAACTCTAAATTTGTACAAAAAGAAAACACATAAATGTCTCTCCCAAGCTAAACTAGAAACTTCGTGCAACGCGCACTTGTCGATGGATGATGTCGATGATGATTGTAATGCCCGCAATGCATTTTAGAAACGTTTGCAGTTAATAGCAACAACCATAAACGCAGTTCTAAATAAAACAAAAATATATTTATACAAAGCAACATGAATTTATTCTCAACCTATAGGTTGTAAAATGTTTCCAAAACTTTGCATGAGGTTATCGGAGTGTTGAAGCCTGCAAAAAAACAAGCATAGTACTTCCACTCCTGTTCTACTTCCATTGAGCACACTAGCTCCCGCTAGAGGCGCCGTAATAAGTGCAATTTTAACCAACAAACTTTCCTCCACCTTATAACGCTTCTCTTACATGATAAAAAAGGTCAGAAAATAATTATTCTCAATCATGTATAGTAATTTAAGTACTACGTCTGTTTAGCAATTGTAACGCAAATTAATGCTCAGCATCATCGAGCTCCCATTTGACTCATGCCCTCGCGGTTCAAATTTTAGCGGTTCGTCGTTTTTTCACGCGGCTTCTTGGTTCATGACTCTTTTGCGCTATGATAGCTATGATTTCTCACGGTAGTTCGCTTGTTTGAAGGTGACGGATTCGGTAGCGTAGAAGTAGATATTTTCAGTCGTGCGGACGCGGTCTGCATCGTACGCGGTTCCGGATTGCAACTGCTTCAGTCTTGGAGGCCATTATGGTGAGTGTCTGCTTGGGCGTTGCTGCTTGCCTAGCGGTTAGGCGGAATCTAGGGTACGAAACAGTTTATAAAAGTACACGCTAGGTTCCCGATACTCGCTGTCCTCGTCTGTAGGACCAGTCATCGGCACTTCAGCCGCACGAAGAATGAAAGAATTAGTACTGGTTATCCTAGAAATGCTTTAGTGAGTAGAACCGCCAGCCAGTTACCACCTGCCCTGTGAAGCTTCATTCATAGGTCTATTGCAGTGTAGCTTAGTGAAATAAACCAAACCTACCTAAAACCTTGAAATTTATTGTGTGCATGCTGACATAACTATATTTCCTATGAGTGACTGCCAAATAATCTAGCTTACTTCTCACTCTGGATAACTTATCCTCAAAAGGGGAGCCGTTAGCACTGATTCTTGCAGTAGAGTAGAATATTTGAAGAATCGGACAGATATACCCGAGGTGCCAGTAGTACTTACTATTCGAGTCTAACTCAGCTCACTGCTATTTTCTTTCAGTAATCAACGACTTCCTTTGCAGCCTGGCATTAAGCAAGCTGGCAGTGGACATCACACGTATGCAAAGCTGAAATTTTGCTAACAGGAGCTCTCCAGTAAAGGTTCTTCAGCAAGTGCACGAATCCAAGCAAGGTACATTTTCATGTATTTCGCACTTGGCTGTCAATATCCTAATGACATTTCTTTTGTTGTTTTATGTTAGTGTTATTTGCCTTTGAGTATGTTCTCTGCATTTCTGATACATACTTTGCTTCTCTTTCAGACACAAGCTTAAGGAGGGCATGATCAATGTAAAGCTACAGACTGCAAGCATGAAAAAAGAAGCTCAGCTGTCACCACAGGGTCACTATCTGTACTCTGGCTGCGACCCCAAGGCTACAATGTTGACCTTTAATTTGACTATGTTTTACGTGCACCTCCAGGAGTGCATTATCTCTCATGCCTGTCAGGTGTTGATCCTATAAGTACTTGTTTCTATATAGTGTTCAGAATATTCAGTTAGAATTAACTTAAAGGTTTGTCTAACTTTATCTGCCTAGTCCACAAACGTTATTGCAATATCCTTACACGAGGATTTCTTTTAGCCATCACCAGCTTTTTGTACACAACGCGATCCACCTTTCAAAGTGAAACGTACCCATGCAGTACACCAAATTATGCATGATCCTTCATCCCCCATACCATTATCAACTGGAAGAGCTTGTCACATCATAATGTCATAAAAACTGATCTCGGCATTTTCCACAACCTTCGTCTGCTTTATTGTCCTAATCTTGTACATAGTTTTTTTACTATTTTTCCCCCTTGCTGGGGAAGGCCATTGCCTTCCTTTCTTACAAACTTTTGCTTCTGTTTGCATTGCGTAAATTTTGCCTTTCGTTAATCTTTTTGTTATTGCCCCCCCTTATGCAATACCCTCACTTCAGGGTACTTAAGGGTATCACGAATAAATAAATATATGTATCCACTAGATAGACCACCCAAAAGTTTCGATGCTGCAGAAGCACTCAACAGCGATATAATGGTGTCGTGGTGTAATAAAGCCACTGCCTTCTCATTATCCCAATGTTTGCTTTCGACCATCAATGAAAATGTAACACTGAAGAATGACTCTACTATCCAACTAAGCATGTGTCTGAATGCTGAAAAATTTGTAGTACCAAATGCCACATCAGTTGACAAAATTTTTATGTACACTTGAATATGTGCTGTCATTTCATTAATATAAAGAAGCTTGCAAATTCTTGTACCAGAGGCCAGAGAAATTACACAAATCAATAATGTAAACATGCTGACTCCCAACAAAGATTTATTCATGGAAACAGTATGATTACGCATCCAATGAACCAAACCAGCAAGAACTAATGAACACCATCCAGGCATGTGAAACATGACAGAGCATGCATAGAGCCCTGTCGTACAGGGTATTCACTACAAATATTTAAGAAATAGATCATTTCAGTACCTAGGCCATCAATCCACTGAAAAAGGAAGCTAGTATCAGTTTTTACATAATGGATTTCTCATTGTACGATATCATAATCACCTGTCACCTACCTCTCTCTATCTCCCACTTCCCCTTACCCCAGTGAGGAGTAGCAGGCTAGAGACACGCTCTCCAGGCCGACCTCTCCTCCCTTCTCTTCATTAAAATCTCTCTCTCTCTCTACATAATGGATGGACAGCAAAATTCTTCATGCTGAATGCCAGCTGCATCATTAGAGGGCAATGTTTTAGTAATCTGTAGAATATGTGCAAAAGCAGGGGATATGTCATGTTTTAAGTACCTTCTTAAACTCCATGTACAAAAAAATAATACCAGTGAAGAAGATACGAGCGAAACATAGCAGTTCTTAAGGACAAGGACTTTCAGTGAATTTGTGAACCTAAGTTTGCAGCGGCTGTGCACAAAGCCAAATGGATGCAATAGAATTAGAAAGTTTCATGAAAATTGGGCTACACCTGTAATTATCAGGTAGACAAGGAGCTGGCTATTCTGAAGAAATGCTTCAGGTTACTAAACTCGGGTGTCTGTATGTGTGTCTTGCACTGCGCAATAATGTTAGCCGGTGAAAGCGGTCACCGAAGACAGATAAACAAGTATATGTGTCAATATCGCATGACTATTTCAGGTAACACTACATAAGGAAAAAGCTGAGCGAAGCAAAGAAATAAATTTAACGAGCTAAAATTTTCCATGACAGGCTGCACGTGAACAAGAGTGTTCATATATCTGAGATCACCAAAACAATTGCAGAGTTCGTTGACGCAATATTGTCAGTAGAGCCAAACTGCCGGCAAATGAAGTTTTGGGAGCAAAATATGTGATTCACGAAGAAACAGTTCTGCCTTGTTAGTTATAATGTTCAAAGAATATGCAACAAATAGAAGCTTGGACGTGTGCAGTTATCGTTTGATCCACCATCAACTGAAACATGCGATTACTCTGATCAATTAGTGACAATAGCAGATTGCATCTTTGTTACACTAACATTTGCTACCATAAGGATTTACTTGCTGCAGGTAGAGGCATGCAAATCTTCGTAAAATTTCATTGCCTTTAATACCAATGGCTGCTATTAAAAAGCTCCAGAGCAGGCTTGGAAGAAAATTTCTGTAATCTGTTGGTGGCTGTAAAGCGCCATCCAGTGAGTGTTCTACCGCAATAATGTTTTAATGTGGGTATAGGAGTAATAGAGATACAAGATGGTCCAATCATGCGAAACAACCGTGCGAGGAGCACACTACTCTCACCCAAGCACAGGCTCTCTTTCAGTGCCTCGGCGAGTGTTGGTGAGCTGCAACTCTCCCCTGGCCTCCCCCATACCGAGTCCTACAAATCACTTGAACGCTGTTTGCACTGCACGGCATGCTGCAGCCTTGCCACTGATGGGTAACCTCATAAATTTCAGTGCTGCTTTGCCTCGCAGTGATTGGCTGAGGAATGAATGACACGCATAGTGACACAAGCCCCGACCTGCTGCGAGGGCTTGAGTCGTTCGCCGATCAAGGCTGAAGAAAAAGTAGCGTGTGCTTTCATTCAAATTTTCTACTGTTTCCTCGTTGTGCATGTGCGTAACATTTTGTAGACACAATCACCATGCGATCTATGGACCATGCTTGAGAGATTGAAATGGCCAAACTTGGCTGGTAACACCAATCATGACAGTTTATTCTGTAAGCTTGATTTAATCATGTAGTTCGATCATTATAGCTGGAACCTACGGGCCTCCTAATGCTAAACCCGACAATTTACAAAAATTAAAGAATCATTTGCCCAATTCATCAAGGGATTGTAACCCCCCCCCCCCTGCCAGGATTTCAACTTTCCAGATACTGTCAAAATAGCTGTGATGTGCAGATGATGAGGCAGAGAGCAAGACAGTTCGTAGCCCAACAACAAATTATTTGGGCGAACCTGTGTCATTTGAAGTAAAGCATACTTTGGTGGCAACAGTGACGGCACAAGTACACTCATTAGTGATTGAATCAAATGCTGTGCTTGACATGTGGCCCCTATTTATAGTAGCATCATGGTCAACTCTAGATTAGAGCATTATTGCAGTAATGAATGTGATACATTTAACCATTTACTTTTATTTCTGTACTCTTTTGACTGTTTGTTATTGTATTGTGCCTTATTTGAATCAACCCTCTGCTTGAGCCCTACGGCCTTAAATATTTTTATAAATAAATAAAATAACAGTGCCAAATCAAGAAGCTGCTGCTGTGATTGTTTCACATGTACACAGTGTGATATGACAGGCCCGTTTCTCTACAAGTGCCTGTGACATACAAGTTGCGTTAACAATATACTACCGTGTACACACTGAGTGCGGGAACAGAAATGTGATAAGGCGTCTCAGGTCGAAGTGAACAAAACTTATGTGGCAATATAGACTAGCTTTCAATGAAACTTGGGACCATCCAGAAGGAATCGCTGGTTATTATGCTCGATGCAACTTAGGCACATAATCTTCAACATACTTTTTTTTTCCACATGTACTAATGGCTGGTTCTTTTTAAAATTCAATTTATTGAATCGAAAATTTTTTTGTTGCACACTTATAAATACCCAACAGATGTCTGTGATGGGTTATCAGACCACAATTAGCATACCTCATATGTCGCTTGCTGTGGCGGTGGGCTAAACTCAAGTAAAGAACAACAATTGTGAAGCATTATGTCACTGCAGATTACTCGCAGAACATGCATTACCTAAACAGTGCATAGTGCCATTCATAACCAACAATGTCACAGCACAATGTGGACCAAGTTAAGATCATACTGCACATTTCACATCAAAAAATGTTATTCCACATTAAAAAATGACACTCAAGACAAATTAAAAAAGTTGGCCAATCTTATTTTTGAATAAACACAGAATTGATTAATTGAAAGCATAACTATATTAGGCGCTGCTGAGTAACTTGCAAAAAACTTAAGAACAATTTCAATTTTTGCACTTATCAAACTGGGTCGCTGAAGTAGTGGTAGGTTTTAATGTTGTTAGTGATAAAAGAACAGCTAATGATATTCAACATGGAATTTCATAGTTATTCTCGAAGTTGACTGGGAGCCCACAAGTTTTTAGCACAGCAGGCAGCGGCAACAGAATGAACACTGAATATATTCTTGTATGTGGTAGTTGCTGTTGCGATGTCATTTTCGTTGTAGAAAATTGCATATTGCATAGCACTTTTTAAAGGTATATTTACCATGCACACCAATTACGTCATAAAACTTACATTGTGCAACTGGAACTCCAAAGTACCTTACATAAAGAGTATCGGGACATGGAGAAAGCCAGAAAAACACAATAAAACCCGAGAGAGTTCGTTGTAAGGTGAAGAAATTGGCACATCTATCTCACAGGTTCCGATCTTGTGGGCATGGATTTCACGCAGCGATCCTCGCAGCGTAAGCTCCCGCACGCGT
This sequence comes from Dermacentor silvarum, assembly GCF_013339745.2. Classification (NCBI taxonomy): domain Eukaryota; kingdom Metazoa; phylum Arthropoda; class Arachnida; order Ixodida; family Ixodidae; genus Dermacentor; species Dermacentor silvarum. Next base: position 171,177,416 of record NC_051161.1, on the reverse strand, counting down.
GTAGGTCCCGATTATATCAGTCGGCAGGGCAGCGAGGGCACTTCGGTGGTTGGGACACGCAAAGTCGCGCTCTAGGAAACGCGAGGGCGTGGGGCGTCGAAGCGCGTATCCACGCGGTTTCGCCAGTTTCGGGGTAGGCGTCATCTATTTCTGTGGGCCAGCCACGACCCACAACAAGAGACGAAGGGCGCTGGTGATGCAGAACACGTGCGTACAGCCGTAAAGAAAAAAAAACAGAAAAAAAGGAAAAGAAAAAGAAAAGAAAAAAACCGTCCGAACATCCACGAGCGCACAGCTGGAGGAAAAAAAAAGTCCCGGGGCGACACTAGCCGCAGAACACGTGCGTACAGCGGTTAAAAACAAAACACTTGGAGAAAAACAGTCCGATCGCTCCGAACGCAAGCCAGCCGCGGCGTTGTGGAAGAAGGGAGCCGCGGCGATAAAGCACTGAGAACGAGAGTAGTCTCTTGGCGCCGTTGCTAGGAGTGACATCACAGCGTCGCGCAGACTTGTAAGCCAATAGCGTGGCTCTGCGGTTGCCATGCGTTGTACCTACTGCATATTCTAAATATGCACCCGGGAACACAAGTTATGGGAGTGCGAACAAGGAAGGGGGGTTTCCAGATGGGGACGTAGCCTCGAACCGAACGCGCTGGGAGACTACGCTGCTCAGCTCCGCCTTCGAAGACCAACTCTGGGCCGTCCAGCGGGCCGAGGAAGCCGCCAGTGCTCAAGAGCTCGTGGCCGATGCCTAGGCAGCGATATTCGCCCAAATCCCGGAAAAAGTCGGCGGACTTTCAATAAAGTTATTGTTCTTCTTCTTCTGCATTCTAAAGCACAACTGCATGCGTATCAAAGGAAGAAATTTGTATAAGTATACATATGCGCTTTCATTTCATGCACATCGTAAAATAGATCGCATATAACCGAGCGAGCGACATAACTTTATTGGAAATCCGGCAATTGGGAGGCCCGGGCCTCGGGCCGCCTAGATGGCCACTGGGAGCTGTTGCTGCCGCACGGCATCCATGGCTCGCTGGACAGCCCAAAGTTGGTCTTGGAGTTCTCAGCTGAGCAGCGTGCCCGACCACCACGCCCGTAGATTTTGCGGGGACACTGCCATTTTTTCTTGATATATTTTACATCCCCACAACATGTATTCAAGGGTGGCTCTAGCAGCTGACATGCATAGCTTGCATATATCGCTGGCGTATATCTCGGGGTGGAAAGTCTTTAACTGCACGGGACTCACATAGGTTTCTGTTTGTAATCGCCTCCAAGCAACGGACTCAGCTGTGTTCAGTTTAGTGTGAGGCGGTGGTAATATTCGCCTCTCATTTTGATAGAATTTTCTAATATCGCTAAATCTTGTTAATCTGTCTTTTTCTCTCTAGATCTCCCCCTCCGCGTTCCATTGACCAATGGAAGTCACTGCTTGCTCAGCTCGGCGAGTAAGACCTCGAGCTTCGCGGTGTGCTACCTCGTTGTGGTTGATTGCGTGAATGGCTGGGGTCGTATGCGCTGGGAACCAAAGCAATTGTCTGCCGTTCTTCTCTGTGTTATAGAATCTTGCTTTGTTGACTATGATGATGTGCCACGCCTCAAGAGAGGTCCTACCCTTAGCATAGTTTCAAATGGCCGCTTGAGAATCGCTAGTTATGTATTGAGCATTCGTGGAGACCAACGCTTGTGCAATGGCTACCTCCTCTGCGGTCTCGGAATGTTTGATATTAACTGGCACGCTTGTAGGGTTTTTTGTTGTGATCTACGACTACTGCCACGTAGCTATTTCTGTGTAGGTATTCAGCCGCGTCTACGAACGCTGCTCTGTCGTCTGGTCCATAGCTTCGAATCATTTTCTCTGCTCTACAACTGTGTCTGCCCTTGTTGTAAACTGGATGCATGTTCTTGGCTACATTTGTTACTAGGAGTTTGTCCCGAATTTCTCTCGTCATCGTCCTCTTTTCCCCGTAATGATTGTGGTTTTTCATTCCTAGCTTGCGTAGTATATGCCGTCCTGTTTTGGTTTTCGTTAGTCGTTCCACCTGGGATGTTTGTTGCGCTTCTATGTAGTTCGTCCAGTGTGTTGTAGAGTCCTTACTTTAGGAAGAGATCTGTGCTCGTACTGATTAGAATCCCTAGTGATAGTTTGTATGCCTTTTTTATAAGGATATTAATTTTGGTCTTTTCAGCTGCAACCAATTGTGGAAGGCTGCTATGTATGTGATCTGACTGATTATGAATGATTGCATGAGCCGAATGATAATTTCATCATCATTTATTGTCCCTTAAAGACCCCTTTCAGGGTATTACATAAGGGGGGGGGAAAGGCATCAATAAACACTACAGTCATTATTATACAATGGTTCAGTGGTAAGCAATGATACAAATAACTAGTTACCCAAACAATCGCAAACAAACAAAAACAAAACTGGTAGCACGATCGGAAGTAAAAGAGGCTGCACAACCGGCAGTACAACAGAACAGTACAAAAGGGAGAAAGAAGGGTAACAGCGCAGTGGTGGTAAGTTAAGGGTTTAAGTAACATGACAATAGGTGCCTAAATTTATCTGAATCACACTCATGTACTATGTCATCGGGTAGCGCGTTCCATAATTCAATAGCGGTAGGTAAGAAGATCTGTTGAATGAATTAGAGGTCCCGTGTAAGCGTTGTAGACCAGGTTGTTGAACAGACGGTGAGAAGTGCGGTTGGGTGGAAGTAAAAATGTGTTCCTAAGGTGTGGGAAGTTATAATACAGTTTGTGGAAAAGGTAAAGTTGTGAAATCTTCCTACGAAGTATTAGACTAGGGATGGTGAGGGATGACTTAATGCCACTTATACTCACATGCCAGTCGTAGTTTGAAGCAATAAACCGTGCCGCGCGATTCTGCACTGCTTCAAGCGAGTTAATAAGGTAAGACTGGTGGGGATTCCAAATTGCGGAGGCATACTCAAGTTTTGTCCGAATAAACGTTTCATATGCGAGCTTACGTACGGGAACAGGAGAAAGAAAAATCGATCTTTTAAGGAGGCCAAGTGATTTGGAGCAGTCCTTTATAAGATTCGTTATGTGCGCACACCACGTAAGTTGATTAGTGATTGTAACACCGAGGTAACGGTAAGAGTCAACTTGAGTGAGGGCGGAAGAGTTAATAGAATACTGGTGGTTAATGATTTGCCGCTTGCGAGTTACACACATGTACTGGCATTTAGAAAGTGTTGAGGGACATAAGCCAAAGCGAGCACCAATTTACTATTTTGTTTAAGTCTTCCTGGAGTATTAGTTGGTCATTCTGAGAGGATATGCGCCGATACAGGACACAGTCATCAGCGAATAACCGGATTGACGAAAGAATGCTGTTAGGGAGGTCATTTATAAAAATTAGAAACAGAAGTGGACCAAGCACGGAGCCCTGTGGAACACCTGACAAAACTGGACTACTTGACGACTTATAGTTATCGATGACAGTGAACTGTGAGCGGTTGTAAGAAAGCATTCAATCCAGGACAATACAAGGGGGTCAAGTTTAAGGCAAGCAAGTTTCGCTGTTAGACGACGATGGGCGACACGATCGAACGCTTTTGCAAAGTCAAGATAGATAACATCAGTTTGAAAACGGGAATCGAGGTGAAGGTGAAGGTCTGTGGTGAATTCGAACAGTTGTGTTTCACATGAGCGACCTCGTCTAAAACCATGCTGATTGGGAAAGAAAAATGAATGCTTATCTAGATGAGATGAAATGTTGGAATACAATATATGCTCTAGAAGTTTACAAGGTATGCAGGTTAAGGATATAGGGCGATAGTTACATGGGTTGGAACGGCTACCGGTTTTGTGTATAGGTACGACATGGCTGATCTTCCAGTCACTCGGAGTAGTGGAATGGGCGATGGATTGAGTAAAAATCAATTGTAGGAAGCGGCTAGATTGCCATTTGGTGCCTTTTAAGGCTTTAGCCGTTATGCCATCTGGGCCTGGCGCACTGGAAAGTTTAAGGTTATCGATTAAATTCGAGATACCTTGAGTAGTTATAATAACAGCCGGCATTTCTGAGTAATGAGTAGCTGGCAAGGTAGGAATATTGGTAGGAGGTTCATGAGTGTGTACCGAGCAAAAATAAGAGTTCACGACATCGGGACTCTGATCCCCTGGGACAGGTGACCCATCTGGGTTGATCAACGCGATACCATGACATGAAGTACGTTTAAGTGATAATGAGTTCCAGAATTTGCGAGGGTTATCACGCAGAATGCCCAGCAGATCCTGGTGGAAATATTTGCGTTTAGATTGCCTCAGCAAACTTGTGTATTCCCGAAGTACCGTAAAGTATTTTTCCCATTTTTGCGGATTGTTACGTCGTTTGAGTTCGCGGAAAATGCGCTTTTTTTTTCTAGATAGTTTTCTAAGGCTGTTCGAGTACCAGGGCCTGCTGGCATCACCACGAATACGCACAAGAGGAACATAAGCATCAATAAGAGACAGAAGTTTTTGTTTATAAAGTAACCAGCTTTGCTCAACTGTTCTGGAAGAGGCTAATTGATGGAAGTCTACAAAGAAGGATTCAAGTTGATTGTTAATTTCGGGAAAGTTTGCTTTGTTGTAATCTCGGATATATTTAGTAGACGGCTGGCGTGCAGGGAGCTCAATAGCTATGTTAAAAAACAGGATGTTATGGTCGCTAACACCTTTAACATACTGTAAAGAATTAATTAGTTCCTTTTTGGTAGAAAGAACTAAATCAAGAATGTTAGTGCTGCGAGTAGGTCTGGTAACTACTTGACTAAGACTGTACATGAGAACTATTTCTAAGAAATCTTTGGATGCTCGGGACGTTGCCGTGCAGTTTTCCCAGTCAATATCCGGAAAGTTAAAATCACCACATAGCACGAGATTAGCACGAGGAAAGCGGGTGGTTAGATGGGATACGATGGAATTAAGTTCGTTCGTAAATGAAGTGTCGCAATCAGGAGCACGGTAACAAGAAATCAATATGGTCGTGCTTGTCGGTAGTACTATCTTGAGGCAAAGGATCTCATGGTTACTCTCAATAGATAAGCGAGAAGAGACCAGCCACTGTTTAACAAATACCAAGACCCCACCCCCGCGACGACCGGTCCTATCGCGCCTATAAACAGTATACGATGTGTTGTTCAGAAGCTCGTGGTCCTCGATATCAGAGTTTAGCCATGACTCTGTGATAACAACAACGTCAGTGTCATCATCTGAGATAATAGTTTCCAGAGTTTCCTTTTTCGGCATGAAGCTTCGAGTATTAGTTAACATAACTTTCATCGTGTGAAACGTGGGGCTTCTTGGTAGCGCATGGCAGGCTAGGGTGGGGTGGGAAAGTGAAAGATTTGCGATTCGAGTTGATGGCTACTTTTTTAGTTCTTTGACTGAATCAGACTCAGCATCATAGACAAACTGTTTGTTATCCATGATGAGCCTGTCAAAACGGATCTTAAATTGGGAGTCCGTTTGTATACCAAAGGAATACAACTTCTTCCGGGCTGTGCGCACGCGCGCAGAGAAATCCTCTCGAATCGCAAAGGAGGAGCCTTTAAGTTTCGAGGCTGCAAGAAGGATGGCGGTTTTATCTTTGAAACGTGCGAATTTGACGATGATCGGGCGATTTTTGTTTTGCTGGAAGTGACCTAGTCTGTGTGCGCGCTCTAAATCAGTCGCAGCAATGGGAATGTTAAGCTTCTCCGACAAGAATGAGGTTACATGCAATTCTGATTGCGCCCAGCTTTCATTGTTAGCATCGGGAATTCCCAAGAACAGCAGGTTACAACGTCTCTGTCGATTTTCGGCGTCGTCACACTTTTCCGCCAGAACTTTTAATTGGCAACCTAGATTAGCGACGCAATCACTTGTGCCATAAGAAGGCTGTGAGCGCAGAGACTGGACTTCATCAACTCTTTTTTCTAAGATGTCAACTCGAGCAGAAAGTGCACTGATCGAAGCTTCAATGTTAGTTTGGGAAGTACGGATTAGCGCGAGTTCATTTATCACGGTGCTTTGAGAAGATTCTAAACGAGATAGTGCGTTCAAAATAGATTCTAACGATGAAGCAGAGACGGTGTCAGGGCCGGGGTTTAATTCTACGTCACCTGCCAGTACAAGCAGAAGAGATGCAATGTGAAAAGTAAGGTAGCAGGAATAAAACAACTTGCACAATTGATTGCGACAACTATCTATCAGCTCAGGGGGGCACGACACCGCAATTAGAAAAGGGTCATTAGAACGGAAGCAACTTGCGTTTGCAAGGTAACTAACCTGCAGAAAAAATGGCAGTTGCATGACCTTGTTCCGTACGGTGGCGTGCCCCAGCTGGCCGAGAAACGGTGGCGGAATAAGTAGTAGCTGGGGCGGGGCTGCCGTGCTGATAGTGCAGCCAGGTTGCCAGGTGGGAAATGCTTTTGTACCCAGGAACGGAGGGATATTGGTAAGTCGATGATCAGCTTCGGTTTGGACGGGAACGAACTCCGGTTGAGATGGCAGGTTGCGAAGAAGCGTCCAGGTTTCCTCGCTACGCTCGAAGCAGAGGGGCATAGGGGCGATGGCCCATAGGAGGGCGGCCTGCAGAAAAAATGGCAGTTGCATGACCTTGTTCCGTACGGTGGCGTGCCCCAGCTGGCCGAGAAACGGTGGCGGAATAAGTAGTAGCTGGGGCGGGGCTGCCGTGCTGATAGTGCAGCCAGGTTGCCAGGTGGGAAATGCTTTTGTACCCAGGAACGGAGGGATATTGGTAAGTCGATGATCAGCTTCGGTTTGGACGGGAACGAACTCCGGTTGAGATGGCAGGTTGCGAAGAAGCGTCCAGGTTTCCTCGCTACGCTCGAAGCAGAGGGGCATAGGGGCGATGGCCCATAGGAGGGCGGCCTGCAGAAAAAATGGCAGTTGCATGACCTTGTTCCGTACGGTGGCGTGCCCCGTACGGAACAAGGTCAGTTGCTATAGCAACGTCGCCTTCTTGTTTGTCCGTTTTGTCGTCTGCTCTGCGCATGTCCTGACGCCTGTAGCGCGTATAGCTCTTGCGGTTCATGGAGAGACGTTAGCAGGAGAAATAAGTCATGTATCATTTCATTTCATTTATTTTATACAGGCCAAATGCAGGGCATTTGTCAGGGGGGCTACATGGAACTATGCAAGGCACATGAACAGAAAATAAACGAATTACGGAAGCTAAGACGAAAAGAAAAACTAGACAAATGGTAAGGAGATCGATATAACGGCAGTTCATATGGTCTCAAGCACAAACAGACGACAGCGAAAAAAAAAAGGTTTTAATGCAAAGGTGACGTTTATGACTCTTTTTATCTGAGCTCCCATCAAGTGCCAAGATGCTTCGCTTGCTTTTTTTCTCTCTATGCTTTTCGTGTTGCTCGGTTATCTTGCGAGCAAAATTGCCACATTCTCATTAAAAGATATAATACGGAATTCCTGCCAGTGTTCCCTGCTTATGAATTTTACAAGGAAAGCTCAGATTATGTGTCTCCATAACTGGGGGAATCTTCTCGAAGGCAAGGCTGAGAATTTACCTGCTGCTAGGCTTTTCGTACATCAGCACTTGGGACTGCGCGACTAAGCACATTGAGCGTCGACTCCTCGAGCCCGCGGATAGGCATTTCGCGCATCGGCACTTGGGACTGCGCAACTAAGCACATCGAGCGTCGACTCCTCGAGCCCATGGCTAGGCATTTCGTCGGCTCCTCGAGCCCGCGGCTAGGCATTTCGCGCATCGGCACTTCGGACTCCGCAACTAAGCACATCGAGCGTCGACTCCTCGAGCCCGCGGCTAGGCATTGTTGTTGCATAAAATTGTTTTTCTGCATTCCTAGTCGCTTTTGTATTATATCTGATTGCATAAAACTATTCTCAGTAGTCTACAAGTGCTATTTACATAGGTAAATAAAGTCTGTTTGCAACATTTTCTGCTCTGAACTAATTGGCTGCGTCAGTCTGTCTTGCTTGTGTCCATGTGCTCTAAACAAGTACTTAACAATTGTGCTGTAATAATAAGCTGCACCAAATGTCATGCACTTGCTCTTCTCCTGCTCCAACTGATCCAAGATGCAAAATTTTGTGCTACAGAACTGCTACAAAATGCTAATGTGGCTGCTCCTAAATTGCTACAAAGCAGTTTCTTTCCTGCTCCAAAAATTTCTCCAATTCCTAAACTGGCTGGACCACCACTGATCACATTTTACTACCAGTGGGACATGACTGTATTCTACACATGAGAGTGAAGTGTTCTAGTTGGCCGGAAGGCTAAACTTCGGTAACTACTGCGGCATGCCACCATTCTGCGAAGGTCTTGGACATCATGATCTCGGCATTACGACTGCGCATCAGACACACAACAGCCTTAAAATTACGTTATCCGTGTCACGTCGGGGCGACAAAAGTGCGATGTTTGAAAAGTAAAATGTCTCCGCAAACCGTTATCACCAATTGGCAACGTGTAAACGAAGCTCCGCCGAACTGTGATCTCCTGATAATGGCGTAGTAATTGCAGAGACCCTATCGCCAACCCTTTGCAGCATTGCGTGGCGGCAGCGCATGGTGCAGTGTTCTCAACAGGAGCGTTTCAGCGGCCGTTGTTTTCATCGTGGAAAGACATAGATGGTCGTTCCAGAACAGGCGTAACGCACATGCTGCCTCACGGACAATTGGGCAAAAACGAGAGTGACGCCATTAGATATTGACACGTATATATTTTTATTTTCACCACTGGCCGATATCCACCGGCTAACTAATGTTAAACGTTATCGCTCGGCGCAGGGCGCGCCTGTATTGGAAGTTTCTAGAATTTATCGATGCTTCTTTCCGTTGCCTATTTTCACCGACGCTTATGTTATCTGATTGTATGACCGAAGCGAATTGTCTAGAACTTTCTGGAAGACACGCGGGCACCAGGCAATAGTGTGGAACATTCGTTGACTCATGTATAAAAGCCGACGCGTTTCGCCGCTGATCAGATTTTGACGATCGCCGACTGTGTTCGCCGCTATCGTTGTGCTTTGAGTGTAACTTGTTTTTGTGGGCACAGGTTCGCCCAGTATGTTTCGTCATACACAGTGTTAAGACTGTTTTCTTCACTGTCACTGCTACGTGACAATATTGCACAGGCACGCAAGCCAGCGCACGCCCTGCGCCATGCATTTTATGCTGTACACGGCGTGCCTTCGCCCTGGAGGCGTGCCTTGAAAACGCATGGCCTTCTTCGCGGCTTCCGAAATCCGCGCGAGCCGGTCGCGCGCTCATCTTAAGGCCATATCAGCGTCACAGTTGGACTGGAGTGGGGCGTGCGCTGCCGTGCGCCCATTTTGGTCACGCTTCCGCTCCTTTGGTACTTTGTGCGTGCCCTCTTTTTACTGCAACCGTGTTCAAAGCGTTCATTCAGGAGTAGGGTGATTTAAATAACATTTGTTATATCTGGAAGGAGTTTCCATAGGGAGGGTCAGAAAATCGTAAATGCACTGAAATGTGGTCCTTATAACCGATAGATTGTTATATCTCGGATCATTATAAGTGGGTTTGACTACATTCTCAAAATAATTCAACGCTTCATAAAACATCAACAGCAGGAACATCAGCTTGATAAAAGAAATGTTACTTTCTTACAGCTAGAGCTGCACTTGTCGTCAGCTTTCCACGAATGCCAGCGCATAATCGCTATCGCGCTCTCCTTTCACTGTTTCCAGCATGTTTCTTGAGCACAACTACATCCTCATTGCAGATGGGAAATTTCTGATAAAAAATGTTCCATGGCATTTTCAGCGTTACCACTGTATAATTGGGCACTCAGACCAATAAGCTTTCCATTGCACTAAAAAAACTGGCACCATAAAAATTCACTGTCAGTCCCTTTAAATGCTCCATGTTTCTCAGGAGCTTCTTTGGCGCGGGCAAGGAAACTCGCTTGCCGAAATCAGTGTAATGTGGTTGATGGCTTCACATTGTTTAAAGAGGCTTGTGAGTATTTTTAATCTCGCTCACAAGGCCTACCGTGAGCTCTTGGGCCATCCAAAGCTTCGCTAGCAATGTGAAGGTCAGTTGTCACTTGTAGATTGACTTGAGCGTGTGGATGATGGCCTGGTCCAACGCTACGTTTTCGGTGGCCTTTTTCCGCATGGGAAAGGAAGCTCGCATGCCGATAGCATATATGGTTCATATAGTTGAATGCAGTTGACTGCTTTACATTGTCCGAATATGCTTTGAGCATTTGGATTGCACCCAAAAGGTCTGCCTTGATCTCTTGGACCTCTTGATCTCTTGGACCATCCGTAGCCTCACAAGAAATGTGTCGATCAGCCACCGCTTCTATATTGACTTGGAACATGCAAATGATGTCCTGGTCCAGCACTGCGTCTTCGGTGGCTTCGTCAGTAGCTTCTTCAGCGTGGGCAAGAAAACTCGCGTGCCAAAAGTAATTTAATATGGTTGGCTGCTTCACGTCCCAAGAGGCTTTGAGTATTTGGATTGCGCTCCAAAGGCCTACCTTGAGCTCTTGGGCCATCCAAAGCCTCTCCAGCAATGCGTAGATCAGTTGTCGCTTGAGTATGCGGATGATCTCCTGGTCCAACGGGTGGAGTTTTGACATAGTGTTTGGTGGCAAAAACTTAATTTCTATGTAGCTCAGTGGGATATCAGTTTGGTGTGCCGTGCAATTATCAATGATGAGGCACACCTAGAGGTACTGACCGGCCAGCTCTGAGTCCTTCAGCCATTTTCCAGAGAAATATTAAGTCATCCACGACTCCAGATGTACATTGTCGAGCGAGCGAATGACACAGCAGCCGACTCTCCAGGCGGGCAAGTGCCCAACAGTATTTATTGAGCCCTTATATAGCCATGGATGCAGTGCTGCCATCCAGTGATACTGCCTTACATTACATACATCACAGGAATACTTGGGCTGTAGTGCTTGCACCTCGGCGCCTAAAACTTCCCTACACAAGCGGCTTTGTGCTACCATCCATATTGGCAGCCAGCAGAACTGTTACGCCTTGCTTGCCGCTATAGCACTCGTCCCCACAGGTGTCTAGCATTTGTCGCGGAAGCATTTGCCAAAACAGACCCGTTTTGTCTGCATTAAATATCTCGGCCAACTCATACTTCGGGAGAATCTGGGGCCACTCTTTTTTTAGCCATTTTTTGATGTCGCTGTCATTAGCATCCTCGCTTTCCCCCTAGAGGGTCTTCTGAACAATGCTAAAGCGAGCTTTAAAATGTTGTAGCCACCCACTGCTTGCAGCGAAGTTTTCGACGCCGAGAATGAACACAAAGTTCTGGACTTCTTGTGGAAGCATTGGTCCCGACAGGAATATTGCGGGCACTAGTATCGACGAACCATTTGTGCAGTGACTTAACGTTTTACAAGGCAGCATTGCACACACGCTGCCTTTGAACAAAGCCTGAGTGCTGGCTTTGTTATGCCTTTGTTCGTTTTGAATAAAGTGCTCTGCACTGTGCCCTCCAGCTTCTCTCTGTTCTCAATGCGCCGCTGGTAGCTTCTAGTTTTGCAGCAACTGTCCCCCCTGAAATTCGCTTCTTCACGTTTGCAGCCATCACAACACCGTACACAGTGCAGATCACACTGACCACACCACATTAATCATGACTGGCGTAGCAGCAGCACTGAGGGAGGAGTCGTTGCATCAAATGCACTGCACTGTCAAACTACCCAAGCTGCCGCCTGTGTGCCATGCTACATTCAAGCGGCACATCCGGTGCGATCGATGCAAGCATGTAGCTTAGTGTGTAGCAGTCAGAAACACCCACTGCATCACCATTCTAAACGTGTTGCGGGAAAGCCTGCCGCCTGTCACCAGAGCACACGCGGTCAAATTGCACTTCCGGTGCAATCGATACATGCATGTAGCCTAGAATGTAGCAATCAGACACGCCTGTCGCGAGAGGGCACGTGTTCTGGGGGGGGAGTTTGACATATCCATTTTACATCAATCTCCGTTGAATATAAAAGCTTAAAATGCATGCTATTTTCAATGTGACGTGATAGGAGTTCGATATAAGCAATACTTCGATATGTCCGTGTTCGATACTGTCCAAACCACTTACAGTTAAACCTGCTTATAACGAACCTCCATATAACGAATTCCTGGATATAATGAAGTTTTTCTATTCCCCGCCGTTACTCCATAGAAGCACATGTATTTGAGACCTCTACGTAACGAAGTGGCAGCGGGAGACCCCCTCGATATAACAAATTTTTCCCTCCAACAACCTAGAGATTTCGCCCCAAATTTTGTCATTTTTGCGCGAGCAGCAACCGGAAGCACTTTCTCCGCCGCGACAGAATGCAAAGCGAGCGCACGTGTGCGTGCGTGCGTGTGCGAGGCGGGCCTGCATCCCTCGGCCCGGCGATCTTGCCGCCGCGGGCGTGACCTAATTCCCCCTCCCTTCATTCAAACCTGATCCTGCCGCTTGCTGCAGCTGGCCTAGCCCGCAAAACCGGCACTCTCTCCTTTTCCAGTTGATGTTGCCGACGCGCTGGTACACGCTGTGACACATCACACTCGATGAGCGCGGACACGCGCTGTCAAACGCTGGCGTCGTGTGGAAGCGCCACTGGAGAAGCGAGCGAAGTGACCTTCGTGCTGTTGTCTATCGCTACAACGCAAACTGAGCGCCGAGATCACACAGCACGCACAAAGCTACGAGCCGCCGAGGCACCTACAACTCTGCCCCAACGAAGATCGCTTTCAAGATACGGCCCGCGGCGCGCTTCCGCGCAGTACGCAGTTGATGCCAGAGTACAGTACAGCGTCGCCCCGCTATCCCTCCCCCCTCGCTCCCTCGCCGGTGCCTCGAGCGGAACGGAAGAAGGCGCGCTTCCTCCCTGCTTTTCTTGCGCGCGCGAGATTTGACGTGGTCGTTGGCTCCCCTCGCACGTTTTCACTTGCACATACAGCATACGGCGCGCGGCGACTGCGTTATCGCCCTTGGACTTTATACGGAATATCTATGAGCCAAAACCAATTTTAGGGCCACAACGCGTCATAGACACCATCGGATCTCAAGGGCCATACTTTTGCTGGCGGAAACCGAAAATGCGTCATAGTTGTCGCCCCCGGCACTTTGGGCGGCCAATGCCATCGTAAAGCCACCAAGCCAAGCGACATGAAAAGTCAAAATGGGCGCTTGGGCCGGCGCGGGGTGGCAGTTCTCAACTTATGATGCGGGAACGGTCCCCCAGTTGTGACGCAACAGCGGGGTTACCATTGCATTGGGTTCTATGGGATCTGTGCCGGGACCGGCCGAAAACGACGTAACAGCCGGGAAAACGCAGCCCCCGGGAACGTAACAGCGGGGTTCTACTGTAACACTATACGACGCCATCGTGACGCTCGCTCTTCGTTTCCGATGCCTCGTGCTTGTGCAAAACGACACGCGTCCACGCATCCGGTACCTGGTGTGACATTCCGAGGATGAGTGGTTCGACGAAAATGGAAAACGGGTACGCATTACAATTGAGGGCGCGTTAGAATCGAGCAAATACGGTAAGCGTTTCTTTCTCGAATTTTCATGCCGAACCTGCATATAACGAAATCCTCTTTATAACGAAGTTTTTCGGGAATTTGTCGATTTTGTTATATCCAGGTTTAACTGTATAACGATGCCAGATAAACAATCTCTCGGTTATAAAGACCACATTTCAGTGCATTTTCGATTTTCCAACCATCCCTATGGAAACTGTTTCCAGAGATAACAAACATTTTTTTAAATTGCCGTACTGCTACAACGAATGCCCCGAACCCGGTCACGGTAAAAGGAGGGCACACCCGAAGTCCCAAAGCACGGAAGCGCGACCAAACTTGGCGCACGGCAGCGCGTGCACTGCTCCAGTCCAACCGCGACGTTGATGCGGCCTTTGAGATGAGCGGTCAACTGCCTAGCGCCGATTTCGGTGGCTGTGCAGCTCAGATGTGGTCACGCATTTTCAAGGCATGCCTACAGGGTGGAGGCGTGCTGTGTACAGCATAAACAGCATGGCGCGGGGCGTGTGCGCGCGTTGCGATTTCAGATGCCATGACAGCGTCACTCTTGTTTTTGCGCAATTGTCCATGGACTGTGCGGCGCCACGTGCATTACGTCTCCTACAACGATTTGGAACGACCATCTATGCCATGTTTCCAACTTTCCACCATGTCCCCATGGTGGAAACGCCTAGATTCCAAATGGCGACATGGTGGAAAGTTGGAAACATGGGAGTCTGTGCTTGGTGGGAACATGGGAGTCAGCGAGAACGCTGCACCATGCGCTGCCACCACGCAATGTTACAAAGTATCGGCGCTTACTACGCCGTTATCGGGAGATTCGGCGGCGCTTCGTTTATGCATTGCAGTTTGGAAATGACAGGTGATCAGAACTGGGGTGCTGTTATGAACGAGCTACACGACGCTGCATTTCGTTTCTTTAGATGGACGTTTCGAACGGAAGTTTGCAGCTAAGTGCAAGAACGCATCGGGAATAACACTGAAAATCTGGTTTTCGGACCAAATTGCTGCCGCATTGTAACTGTTGTTGCCAGCTTCAGTGCGGTTAATTTTTGAGCGTTATTAAAGGCGAGTCCATATATAACGAACTACGATCGCATGCTTAATGCTGGAGGTTGCGTAATTTCGGATATGGATTAAAGAAGCTCCCCGTCGCTCGCGCTTGTTATGATAGTGTTGTCCCACTGCGAGTGACACCATTAGCTGCTGGGGCTGCATAGATTCGAAAGCGTGGCTGGCTTTGCTTCGTACCATGGATGTGACACATGTCTACGTGTCAATATCGCCGACTCTCGGAATTGAAGAAAATGAATTTTTTTTATCATCCAAATTTCTTTTTCTCATTGCCTCATAAATTGAAAAATTTTGCGACCCCTTCCATGTGAAAGAATTCCATCGGTAACTGTCTAATTTGCATGAAAAGTCGAATTTCATTAAAACAAAGCAAATTGCCCATTTCACCAACTGCGTTATATTGAGGTTTAACCCTTTCCTGGAAATGCTGCCATACGGGATGGCCGTTACGGCTGTGTCCATTGTTGAAATCTGCTGTGTGTCTCTTATCGTGATATGCCATTTTGTCTTGTGGGCTCATCACAGCTTCGCTTACACCGATTACCAGAGTGCATGAGATGTTCTTTGCTACGAAGGCAAGTATTCTATCACAGGATTGTCTGTTGCTGCCTGTCTTGCGTTTTGTTGATGGCCCATAATTCCAGTTATTCAGCCTGTTAAGTCAAAGGCTATAGAGTGAGCATGAGGATCTGTGCTGCCAGAATGCATTGACAAAGCATGGAAGCAGCATGACAAGCTATGAATAGTGGACGTGTACAGTGCTTGCTGGAAAGCTGAGGCCTTGTAGTCTTGCTCTTTGTGCCATTATTACACCTCTTTTTTCACAGCACCAGATCCAGGCTCTGAAGGGTGGAGGCAGTGCGGGCTGGACACAACAGCTGCGTGCGGCCATGCTGGACCCGGCCGTCAACCTGCTCTTTGAGCGGATGCGACACGAAGTGGACTCTATGCGCAGCCGCCTCGAGGAGACCCAGAACGAACTGAGCGCCTGGAAGTTCACCCCTGACAGGTGCTGCTGCTATCAGCTTGAACATCTTCTTCTTCTCAGTGCGGGGCATGGCACCAGTGGATGTCGCTAGTGTAGACGCTTGTGCAGAATGACGATGCGACACTGTCAGCCAGGCATGCAACTCGCAAATATGCCAGCATCTCCTTTCTTTTTTTATCAAGTGTGATGTTGGGGCACTTGAAAGCACTTAAAAAAACATGACTAAAAGAAACCAATCACTTTTGTTTGGTTCACACTTTGCTGGATCACACTCACACATTGAGTTGCTCCAGCCCTGCGGCGCCACCCTGCATGATCTACTAAGTGTGCATGTCAGGTCGTGACTTGGAGCCTACAACACAGCCTGAAAATGTTGAGAAAGACTGCATGTCAGCATTGCTTTACACTCTGTGTCACATGTTATAATTAGTTGACACTGTGCATCCTTTGTATGCTACATTGTGTATTCACTGATGTGTGTAAAATCAGCCCCTGGGCATTGTTGTAGCAGTACATTGTCATTACTATAAGTTTGTAGACGCATAGGCTCGTCTTGGTACTTGCCCACGTGTGAAGGACTGTCGCATGTTGTCAGTACAGCTGCTGAGCTATACTTCGGACTCAGTGGGCACCGCCTAAAGGTCTGAATATGATCGGGAGTCTGAAATTATGGGTTCGCCAGAAATAAAGTGTCTTTATTCCGTAAGTGGTCAGAAAAGCTTGTGAACACATTGCTGCTTGCACATATTCTTGATTGCTACCTGTTGTCTTTATTTTGACCGCTGTCGCTACAGATAGATGAAAGTACGTTCATTGCAGTGTTGCGGAATGGGCGCCCCCATTCCATTCCAATTCCATTTCGGAGATTTAGAACTTGCTGCAATTCCATTCCTTTCAATTCCTCGGAATGAAAAGACTTAGCCCATTCCCACTCCGGGAATGGCCAGGCAGTTCAATTCCATTCCTGTAATTCCTCAACGTAGGAAAGACATCTTGATGGTTTTATCGAGTGACCGATGAACGCACCCTGAAGCTGATGTCATCAGATGCAATAATAACTGAAAAAATGCGCAAAACACGTTATCAAGGTCGAGTGGCAAGTAGCTTGGTGACATACCTGGTACAGTACAACCACCCTACTAATTCCCATAGGGGCAGTTCTACTGCTACCTATAATATTTGCATGATCAGCATGTTTTAAAGGCTTGTGATGGTGTACTATTGTTTAAGCTTAAATGTGTTAATGCTAAAATGACGGACAGCATATCTTTATGCTAGAAAAGTATTGTTCATTGACACCTTATATTATGGCGTCGTCAAGAGCAGCCTTTCGATGAACAGGCACAGAGCTGCACCCAGTGGTGAAGGCCGACGTTATGTTCGGCTGGCTTGCCAGCCCTTTCTCTTGTTGGGTGTACTCACGTTCGTGCTTCCTTTTTAGGTGCCGAATCAAATTAGATGAAGCTCCGACTACAGCATGTATAGTTTCGGAGCAAAACTTTGAAGCGTGCAGCTTGTTTGCTTTCGTCATGGGTAATTTCAAAAGATTGTTTCTAATGTGCCATGTTGGCTGGCTTACTACGTGCGTGAGTCGCTGGGCGCAGGGCCAGAGTGGCAGCGCGTTATGGAAGCGTTTTTTATTTGCAATAGAAGGCAGGAAAGGAGGGTGGGGGTGGTAGCACAGAAAGCAGAGGGAAATGCATCGAAGCACTGTCTAGCATTCACAGTATGAGCGAACTACTAAATGAACCATTGGGCTTCTCTAGTTGCCAACAGGCACCAGCGCGGCGGCGCCACCCAGACCTCCACTCCCTCCTCCCCCCACTCTTTCACCCACCCTAGAACAGAGCTCCCTAGAAAAGAGCGAACGTGGGTTTTGTTCGGTGCGAATCATCGCGTCGGGGCTCGGGAAGGCGCCGCCCTGGCCGCAGTTATTACGTGGGCTCTCCTGCTTCGGCTGGCTTGCCGAACCAATGCTTTCAAAAGTATATATATCTCTCTCTGTATGGAGGGAGAGGGCACGCAGTTCATCGTGTACGACTGTGTGCTGCACTGACCTGCAGACCTTTGTCGACAGAGTTGCAGCCTGATAGACATGTATAACTGCTTCTGACGAGTGCCGACGTTGAAAAGCTTCTTTGTTTACCCAAATCTGCACTCAGTCTGAGGGCACCTGTGGCACCGAAACTGCCATAGAATGAAGCGTATGGTCTGATAACACGCGCTGGCCTTTCGCAACAAATGAAGCGCGCTCACGGACTGTTCGAGATAACAAAGGCGCTCACACATCACTTCTGATTAAATGCAACACGCGGAAGTTTGCATGTTTATTAGGCCGCGCATGCTCCAGCGCACACTATTTCAGACCCTGCAGCCGCCACCAGGTGCCGCCCCGCAGAGGAAAGACGGCCGTTTGCGCGCTTTACACAGCAGTGGACGGCACTGTACTTGTAATCAGCCAAGTCATTTTAAAAATGCTGCTTTATTGTTAAATTCGAGGCTCTGACTTACTACTGTTGAATGTGGGCTAGTTGGTTCTTTGGCATATTTTGACAAAAAACAGCGCGTAGACGAAAAAACTCTCTATTTTCGGAAAAACATGTTATTCCATTCCAGGCAAAAGGTGCTTAATTCCATTCCCATTTCATTCCTCCAAGCGTTGTCGCCATTCCATTCCGGAGTTGCAAAAATGTGGAATGATTCCGGAGTCATTTCAATTCCGAAGTGGCAACTCCGCAACACTGGTTCAGTGCATGTACCAAATCCCCATTCCACAGCAACAGAGGTCAACTGTGCTCCGACAGCCGAAGGATTGCAATATTTCCCTTGCTTTGTCTCGACCCTTGTGGGTGCCAACATCAAGGAGAGCGCAGTTGGTGCCATGTGAAGCTGCTCTGCGATTCTGTGCTGCGATGAAATTTCATAACTGCGGACTGCAAAGCTATTTTATTGCAGATTTAAAATCTTCACGGTAACCTATTTCAAAAAGAAAAAAATTGCTACAGTATTTTTGTGACCATGAAGGGACAAAAGCTTTTTTTGCGTAGGTATTCATGAATCCAGATTCAGTTGCCATCCAATGACTGGTTATGATTCGGCACTTGGGCAGAAGTCTGCATTGGAGAAATTGCTGCTTGACTTACTTGCAGAAGAGCAGCCAGTAGCGTAACACTGTATGTGTGAGCGCATGCAAAAAAACTTCATAGTTGTGCACCTGTCAGAAAAACCATACCAGTGAGAAGCTTACAGTAATCTTTCATCTCATTGCCAATGATGAGGGGCAGTCAGTTTATTTACAGTGTAGACCGCTTATAACGTAAGTCGCCAGAGTCGCGAATATCCGCACTATAAGTGGTACCGCACTATAACCAAAGCAACAATTTTCAAGGCCCGCACATATGCAAAACATGTGCACCGAGCCTCCACGCGTATGCGACAGTCGAGGAATGCGGCTAGAACGTTTGCATTCAATTTACAGTCGAATCTTGTTAATTCGAACTAAACCACGCGGCGGCGCCTCCGACCAGCATTGCTCCGGCACCGCCATAGAGTAAAAGCTTAGGGGAGACACCTCAATGCCGCACGCAAACGAAACCAAAAAAAGAGAAAGAAAAAAAATGCGGCGGAAATTTCACCCTCTCTCAAAGGGCAAGGTTGTCGATTCTGCGTTGCGCCGGAACACGCGTGTATGTGCCGACGTCTCAGCCACACTACCGTAGCCACGTGTAGAAAATGGCAGTGAACCCTTCTTTCTCCTTTATGTTTCCTCTACTTTCTAGTCACATGTTGTCCTTGCACGCTGCGGCTACGGCGCAGAGGGAAGCAGCAGCGCTGTCTCAGGCCAGCCAACGAAACTGCCCACGCCGGCAAACGGCCGCTTCCCGATAATGGCAGAAAACGAAACTTCGGGGAGCTGGCGCCGGGCCAGCTGCACGACGGCGAGCGCGCAAGGTGACAGTTGCAAGTGAGGGAGCTACGAGGGAGGGCGAGGGGAGCCACCGAAGCGGCCGAGTTGCCGAGGCGAAATCCGCTTTCCTGCCACCCTCCTCCCTCACATTCCACGGTCTCCGCGCGCGTCCTTGGCCGTAAAGTGCCCGCGGCGCCCGCTCCCTGAAGTTTCGTTTACTGCCATTATCGTGAAGCAAGCGTTGGCCGGCGTTGGCAGTATCGTGGCGCTCGCTCGCTATGCACGCCGTGATATTTCACGACTCACACTCAAGATTCTGGTTTCAGCCTCACTGGCTGTTCATTCGCACCATGTGCCCTTCTCCTCCACTTCGTCTCTCTTTCTTCCTCGAGCACTCCTTGGGGCACCTGTTTGAGGGGAGCGTTCGCCGTCTCCACTGACTTCCGTGGTCCAAGGCAGCCGCACTGTAATCGGTATTTTGTTTCCTGCAACTGCACTATAAGCGATATGTGTATACATGGAGTGCTATGGGAAAATTAACGGGAGTCTGAAAAGACCGCACTATATCCGGTCCTGCACTATCAGCGGTTACGTTATAAGTGGTCTATACTGTATTTATGTATTTACTTATTTATTTATAATTTTACTTATTTATTTATTACGTGCCTGTTTCGCCCTAGCGGCCATTACAGCAGGGGAGTGTATAACAAAAAGAAATACAAACCAGTATCACAGACATAAAGCACTGTTAAAATCGTCATTCTTTTCAGTAAAAACAATATCAGGCGAAATAGCATTCTGAAATTAACTAATGGACCGCACAAAAAAGAATATTGAAAGACGTTAAACTAAAAGGAAACTCGTGAACACTTGGTGCATGGTCACGCTTCTTCGAGCTTGAGGTTGTGAGTAACAGTTAAACCTGCTTATAACGAACCTCCATATAACGAATTCCTGGACATAATGAAGTTTTTCTATTCCCCGCCATTACTCCATAGAAGCACATGTGTTTGAGACCTCTACATAACGAAGTGGCAGTGGGAGACCCCCTCGATATAACGAATTTTCCCCACCGACAACCTAGAGATTTCACCCCAGATTTTGTCATTTTCACGCGAGCAGCAACCGGAAGCACCTACTCCGCCGAGATGGAATGCGAAGTGAGCACACGCGTGCAGGCCCGCCTTGCACACGCGTGCATGTGCGAGGCAAAGTAAGCGCACGCGTGCCCGCCTTGCACACGCGTGCCTGTGCGAGGCGGGCCTGCATCCCTCGACCCGGCGGTTTAGCTGCCGCGGGCGTAACCTTTCCCCCTCCCTTCATTCAAACCTGATCCTGGCGCTTGCTGCAGCTGGCCTAGCCCACCCAGCCGGCACTCTCTCCTTTTCCTGTTGACGTTGCCGACACGCTGGTACACGCTGTGACACATCACACTCGATGAGCGCGGACACGCGCTGTCAAACGCTGGTGGCGTGTGGAAGCGCCGCTGGAGAAGCGAGCGAAGTGACCTTCGTGCTGTTGTCTATCGCTTCAACGCAAACTGAGCGCCGAGAACACACAGCACACACAAAGCTACGAGCTGCCGACGCACCTACACTGTTAGACTCTGCCCCAACGCAGATCGCTTTCAAGATACGGACCGCGCGCCGCCCCGCTATCCCTCCCCCCTCGCTCCCTCGCCGGTGCCTCGAGTGCAACGGAAGAACGCGCGCTTCCTCCCTGCTTTTCTTGCGCGCGCGAGATTTAGACGCGTTCATCAGCTCCCCTCGCACGTTTTCACTCGCACATACAGCACACGGCACGCGGCGACTGTGTTGTCGCCCTTGGACTTTATACGGAATATCTATGAGCCAAAACCAATTTTAGGGCCACAACGCGTCATAGACACCATCTTTATATAGCAAATACGGATCTCAAGGGCGATACTTTTGCTGGCGGAAACCGAAAATATGTCATAGTTGTCGCCCCCGGCACTTTGGGCGGCCAATGCCATCGTCAAGCCACCAAGCCAAGCGTCATGAAAAGTCAAAATGGCCGCTCGGGCCGGCGAGGGGTGGCAGTTCGCAACGTATGATGCGGGAACGGTCCCACAGTTGCGACGAAAAAGCAGGGTTACCAATGCATTGTGTCCTATGGCAGCTGTGCCGGGACCGGCCGAAAACGACGTAACAGCCGGGAAAACGCAGCACCCGAGAACGTAACGGTGGGGTTCCACTGTAACACTATACGACGCTACGACGCCATCGTGACGCTCGCTCTTCGTTTCCGATGCCTCACACTTGTGTGAAACGACATGCGCCCATGCATCCGGTACCTTGTGTGGCATTCCAAGGATGAGTGCTTCGACGAAAACGGAAAACAGGTGCGCATTACAATTAAGGGCGTGTTAGAATTGAGTAAATGCGGTAAGCGTTACTTTTTCTAATTTTTGTGCCGAACCTGCATATAACGAAATCCTCTTTATAACGAAGTTTTTCGTTAATTTGTGAATTTCGTTATATCCAGGTTTAACTGTACATACTTTCCTCTGTCAATCCCTGTTTTAGAATAATAGACATTGGGAAAGAATTTCATCCTAAGATTTTGTCCACGGTCTAAAACCATGATAATTTATTTCTACTTTCTGTCTCACTCAGTTTCCTGCTATAATTATTAAGTAGAATCCTCACTGCCTTATTTTGTACTTTTTCAAGTTTATCCGTAAGATCAGCCGTGTATGGATCCCAGTAGATGCATTCGTATTCAAGTAAACTGCGAATGCAGTTTGTTTATTTGTTTATTTGCGATACTGCCAGTCTCAGTGAGACCAAAGCAGGTGGGCATTGTATTAGACTGCTTTCAAGAGAAACCAACAGGTCCTACTACATGGTACAGTAAAGTAAAGGGGAAAAAAAACACCAATGACGATGTGAAATACAATACTTTTGGTTAGTATAACAATATCACTGAGTAACAATTATAGTATTACTAGAATTTATATAAAAATAGTGAACATATGACCCTTGTAGGATTAGAGAAGTTATACTACAGCTAACAGATAAAAGCGCAGTAGTGACCAGTTTGGGGCTATTGCAGAATTTCCACGCGTAGGAACAAGCATTACAGTGAATATGTGTGGGTGTGTTAAGTGGCGTCTTCTGTGTTTTATGTCTCTAGTAGGTTGATGAACGATGAAAGTGACGGAGAGGAAAATATGTCTGAGTTGAGGAGATTCCATTCTTTGATCGCACGAGGGAAAGTGAAAACTTGCACATGTCATTACGAACACTGTACTGGTTTAGTGTAAATGGGTGCTTATTTCGCGATAGACGTGATGTAGACAAAGTAACGTACTTGGCTCGGTCTATCTTATAACTGCCGTGCATTAGTTGGTACATGAATTTTAAGCGGGCTTGTCTGGCCCTAACAGATAGTGTTTTAAGGCCTGCATCAGCTAAGAGGTTTGTAGGGGAGTCATAGGGCCTGTATTTGTTAAAGATGAATCTCACAGCTTTTCTTTGCACTTTTTCTAGTTTTGATATTTTAGTTGATGTGTGCGGAAACCAGATGATGTTAGCATATTCTAAGACGGAGCGAACAAACGTTGTATAAGCTAGTAGTCTGGTGTGCTTCGGTGCAAGGCGCAAACATCGTCTAAGAAAAAAAGCTTGCGTAATGCGACTGAGGTAATATTATCAATATGTAAGTTCCATGAAAGGTCAGATGTTAATGTCAAACCTAGGTATATTTGTGGTTATTTACTTTGTTCAGGCAAGTGCCACCGAGAGCGTAAAAAAGTTCCGAGGGCTTCTTTTTTTGTTGTAAGGGACATGCATACAGATTTAGTGGTGTTAATTGACATTTGCCATTCTTTACACCAATTGGACACCAAGTCGAGTGCTCTGTTTAATAATAAGTGGTCTTCGTAACTGACAATTTCTTTATAAATAAAACAATCATCAGTGAAGAGCTTAATGTCACATTCAATGTTAGCAGTAATGTTGTTAATAAAGCTCAAAAATAGCAATGGGCCCAACACTGATCCTTGGGGAACAGCGGAGGTGACAGCTACAGACCTGGAAGGGGTGCTATCTAAAATAACATGCTGTATTCGATGCGATAAGAAGTTTTTTGTCCATGCAGTGACCTGACCATCGCCGATCGTAGCCTCTAATTTTGCAACTAACATGGCTTACACAATCAAATGCTTTACTGAAGTCGAGGAGGATCATGTCTGTCTGGCTTCGGTTGTTTAGGTTGAGCGCAAGGTCATGGACCACTTCGCTTAGTTGTGTGACCGTTGAGAGGCCACTTCTAAAGCCATGTTGTTGAGGTATTAATATATGTTCTTGCTCCAGAAATATAGTGATGTGTTTGAAGATAATATGTTCCAATATTTTACAAGATGTGCTGGTAAGTGAGATTGGCCTGTAGTTGGAAGGTTCATTGATGTCGCCGGATTTATGTATAGGAATTACCTTCGCTTTTTTCCAGTCATCTGGTAGTTGTGCGGACGCGAGTGATTTGCGGTGTATAATTTTTAATGTGTATATATATGTATGTATATAATTTTTAATGTGTATGTATATTGTTTTTTAATGTGTCAGGTAAGTGAGTGAAATTATGACACATGATGTGTTGATGTGCATAATGTGCCTATTCCACCTTAAGTCAGACGCAATTATAATTCCCAGATAGTATTTATGTTCACCAGGGCATATTATTTAAATTATAAGTACTATGTCTCAACAATGTCTCAACAACCTTCGGCTTGCAGATGACATTGTCTTGTTCAGCAACACTGGGGATGAATTGCTACAAATGATTGAGGACCTTAACCGAGAATGTGTAAGAGTAGAGTTGAATATTAATATGCAGAAAACAAAGATGATGTTCAATAGCTTGGCAAGGAAACAAGAATTCATGATCGCCAGTCAGCCTCTAGAGTCTGTGCAGGAGTAGATTTATTTAGGTCAATTGCTCACAGGGCGCCCTGATCATGAGAAGGAAATTTACGGAAGAATAAAAATAAGTTTGAGTGCACATGGTAGACATTGCCAAATCCTGACTGGGATCTTACCACTGTCGTTGAAAAAGAAAAGTTGACAATCATTGCATTCTACTGGTGTTAACATATGGGGCAGAAACTTGGGAGTTTCACAAAGAAGCTTGAGAACAAGTTAAGGACTGCACAAAGAGCAATGGAACGAAAAATGTTAGGTGTAACATTAAGAGACCAGAAGAGAGCGGTGTGGATCAGAGAGCAAACGGCATTAGCCGATATTCTAGTGGACATTAAGAGAAAGAAAAATGGAGCTGCGAAGGCCATCTAATGCATAGGGTAGATAACCGGTTACAGAATGGGTACCAAGGGAAAGGATGCGTAGTCGAGGACCGCATAAAATTAGGAAATTTGCAGGTGCAAGTTGGAATCGGCTAGCTCAAGACAGGGGTAATTGAAGATCGCTTGGAGAAGCCTTCGTCATGCAGTGGACATAAAAGAAGCCTAATCATGACGGTGAAGTGCATGTCTGAAATACGCGCTTCCTTAAGAAGGTGACGTGTGCACATTTTTGTACATTCAGTGACATTTCCCATTTATTGCACCAAGTTCCTATTAAGTCTACTTTGGACTGCAATGATGTGCAGTCGAAACCCGCAATAACGAAATCACCAGGAAACACTAAAAATTTCACTTTTGCTGGATTTTCATTGGCACAAGAATGAGACAGAAAAGACAGGAAAATGGCTTGCAAAACAAAAATGTATTGCCAGAAGTCTCTAAGCTTACTTTGCCTAGCCTTGCCTTGCAGCAACTGCTGCCTTCACTGCAAAAAGTGGTGAATTGCCACGTCGTGCTCGCCGAAAAATGAATGAATTGTGTCGAAGGTGTGTACCCGCGGGTTCCTCTTTGGCCCTTAGTAGTCCTCGGCATTTTTCACACGTTACCTACTCATCGGTCATCTCCTCGTCCATGCTTACGCTATACTGAGGCCGTCTTCCATGGCACAAAAAAAGTTCACCCCATGCATTGGCACCCAGCTGCAAATCCAGTGCCACTGGGTGAGCACATGATGACGCTTCTTCCTGGACACTCTGTGGCATGTGCTGCCGAGACAAGAAGTGTGGCGCACCACTAACGCTGAGTCCCCTCTCAAGGCACATACTCAAGTGTCCCAAGAAAGGTGCACTCATGGCGCTAAAGCCTTGGCACGCATAAAAGGCGTTCACTGAAGGTGTATTTGTGGCGCAGCCTGCTAATGGGTCGGGTCGCTGTCCTCGAGGAGCCCTTGCGACGCGAATCCGCTCGGCATCGGAGGAATGTAAGGGATCTGTTTCGTAGAGGGTTGTGGGGCCTTGGAGAAGGGCCCGAATGAAAAGTAGATTTGCGACGATGCCTCGACCGAGGTGCAGCCTACAGTGGACCCCGAGAGCAGGTAGTACTGACGAGTGATGGAGCCCACGAGACACGTAGGGGTGCAACGAGTGGATGTGCGGTGGTACAGGGTCGAGTTGGCGGGGTCGTAGCTGGCTCAAGGTGGTTGTATTGATTGGAGATCAATATGGGCTGGCTTGAGGCGTTCGAGAGTGATCGTGTACGGTCGTCCCTCAATGGAAATTACAAAGGTGTCGCTGCGGAATTCGAGCACGGGTTAGGGGCCCAAGAAGTGCGGTTGAAGGGGCTTACGATTGGCAGACTGTCGCACAAGGAGAAACGTAGAGTACTCGAGGTACAGATGCTCTGGTGGGAACTGGGTGGACGGATTGGAACGTGGTACGCAAATTCATGGTTGATGACAGTGCATCTGTAGCTTCGAAGAAGTCGCTGGAAAGATGAAAAGGGGGTGCCAGAAATAAGGTCGGCACTTGTGCAGCCTAAGTCAGTTTTCAGTGCCCTGCGTATGCCAAGAAGGGTTAGGGGAAGATGCTGAACCCACTCTTTTAAGGCGAGCCACGAGCGCAGTCTTCCGGTGAGGGGGAAAACGCTCAAAGAGGCCGTTGGATTGTGTGTGGTAGGCTGTCGTACGTAGTCTCGTGGTGCCGAGAAGACGAAGCAGTTCATTGAAGAGGCTGCCTCAAGTTGTTGACCTCGGTCTGTTATTATGGAAGATGGGCAGCTGAAGCGCAAAACCCAAGTGGACAAGAAAGCTGCGGATCTGCATAGCTTCCGGCCATCGTGTGTGCCTGTCGATGCAGGTAAGGAGGCAGCGATGCTCTTGGCCGGGAGGAAGTGGACCGACAATGCCGAACTGGGCGTTAGGTGGAAAGAAGGACGAAGGGACAGTAGGACGGTGGACCTGTGATCGTTGGCGTGGTGAACAGGAATGCACCCAGTCCCGAACTTCAGCGTTGAGGTCAGACAAAGTGGCTAGAAAGGAGTTTCTGTGTTGCCCTAATGAGAGAGGTTGTGAACAGCTTCGAAAAGGCAACGACGCAGGTGAAGAGGCACGAAGGGTTGGGGTAGAGGTGTCACAGACGATGGTGAAACCACTGGGAAAAACGTCCTCAATTTGCACTTATGTGGACGACTGATGGAAGAGGTGAATTTTCATGTTGTAGCATTGCTGGCGAGCTAGAAGTTCTGCATCCAAATTGTGGGGATGCGCGACTCTCGCACGTCCCCTGATGTTGTTGTCCCCGCATGTCTCCTGTAGTCTGGTTTCTCTGCGTGGCTAAGCCCGGCGGCGGTCGTGGTGGCTGCGGCGCATTGCAGGAGATGGCGCGAGTGTCGCGATGCCCACGCCGCCGAACGGCGGGGTGACTTGGGAGAGAAAGGTTGAGGGCGCTTTTTCTTTGGTTGGTATCGGTGAGCGATGCGGACATCCCGCGCATGCGCCGATCCACGCTTTGCGAGACGTCTCGCGTGGCTCGGAGCGGGGCACCGGTATGGACGAACACGGATCGTTCGAACGCGCCACCGTTCGCGTGACCGTACACGTGAACGACTAGGCGATGATATCATAGCATGGGGTGAACATATTCGCTCGCTATGAGGTCGCGATGAGTCTGACTTCCTTGATTTGTCGCGTGCCCGTGTGAATGTTCGATTGGTAGTAATTCAGCTAGCATGCATTAGTGTATGAAAGGTGCAATAAATGCCCTTTTGTTTGTTTGCGCTACTGTGTTGTCGTTCCTTTGTCCCAAGAGCGTGTGTGAGACCCCACAAAGTGAGATGATGTAGAGGTGACATTGCTAACAGCATCCACGCAACTCGGTACGTCGGCAGGAATGTTTTCTGCGCCCTTGAAATTCTGAGATGACAGAAGACGGACTTATTTCTCTCGGAGTGTAGGTTGATGTCGACCAGTTGACCGCATAGACGAGGGATTTATGGTCAGTGAGGATCACAAAGTGCAGACCCTCGACATGCTTTACGGCGAGGTGGGCAGCCAGGAACACCAGCCCAAAGATGCTGTGCCGACTTGAGCTTCTTTGAGAAATAGGTGAGTGCTCGGTTAGTGTATTGCTGTAGAACAGCACCGACAGCTCTGCTGGACCCTTAATGGAGGTTGGCGCGTCAAGCTTGGAGTGGTGTGCAAGCAGTGTGACCTCGGCGTGCGCAATGTTTACTTGAGCAAATGCCTCAGTAGCTTCTTCAGTCAGGGTGGATTCTTTGTTCTTTCTTGGCAGTTTGGTGTCGAGAGGAGCAACTAGTTGAGCGCATTTTGGGATTAAGCGGCAATAAAAGTTTATGAAGCCGACGAACTGGCATAACTTGGTCACTGATGTGGTCAGAGAGAAATCCTCAATGGTGCGAACCTTAGCGGCTTAATACCAGAGGGGTGACCAGATGTCCAAGGAACTTGTGTTGCTGCTTTCCAAGTTTACTCTTGACCACGTTGATCGTGCCACGTCACGTTGCTGTCATGTGTTCAAAACCAGTACATATGCGCTTGCGTGTGCCGCTGTCTGTTACCTATATATGTGTGAAATGCTTCGTAGAATAAAAAATTGTTGGAAGTTAGCGCTGTGTCCGCGTCGTACCTCTGTCTCGTCCCTTTTCGTGCGCTAAAGAGTATAAGACATGGAATACCAACTCGCCCAAACTTACGCTTTTTCACCTGAATAAGGCCCTCGCAAACATGGCCACATTTCGATCGGAGCGAAATATGAAAACACCCGTGTACTTAGATTTGGGTGCACATTTAGGTGCAAAGAACCCCAGGTGGTCCGAATTATTCCGGAGACCCCCACTACGGTGTGCCTCATAATCAGATCATGGTTTTGGCACGTAAAACCCCATAATTTCACCTTGTTATCCAAGACATCGACGTTCGAACACAAGACACGAAGAGAATCTCGACGGCACTGCCTATCTGCAGCGCACCGAAGAAGCACGACTTGCGCATCAAGAGCCAACAAAGGACGGACAACCGACACTGCAATCTTCATAGACGCTACGTAGAATATCAGCCTGGCGACTGTGTTTGGGTTTGGACCGCAATTTGCTGATGAGGAGTTGGTGAGAAACTTCCGCGATGCTATTTTGGGCCCTACAAAATGATGCGATTGGTCTATGAGGTCATGCCAGATGGCATTTTGCCCGCTGAAGAACTTTGAGACTTTATTTCTTTGTTGCGTTGGTGGTGTTTTTTTTTCTTTACTATTCGTTGTGGGGATTATGGAAACCGATAATTCCGCACGTCCAGAGGCGCGCCAGGAGACGCGAGTAGAGCAGACGCTCCTTGCACGGTTCTCCCGCTCGGGAAGGCCAGGCGGCTTCCCGGCGGCGCGAGCTCACCACCTCCCGTCGAACTGGTCACATACGTAGACCGTCACGTGGCCGCGGAGTCCCGCGCCCATTGGACCGAGCCCAGAACAAGGCGGGGCGGTTGCGAGCGGCGCGACCGGCGCACGCCGGGGACGAGAGAGACGACTGCGAGCCGCGACGAAGGACGGAGCTCAGGTAACCATCTTGTTCCCTTCCTTTGTCGTGCCCTACCTTGTTCGACCACGCTCGACCCCGACAAACGTCGAGGTCGACTCTATAGCCTGCTTCCAAGCGAATTCCCCCTGGAGCAATAAACCCTGTTTGTACTTGTTACACTATCGTGCGTTGTCGTGTTTCTGCCAGTCCTGATACCGCCGAACCACGGTAGTACAGGGCAAGCACAAGGGAGTTGGCCGTCAAGCCTAAGCCTTAGGGACAAAGGCGGCTTGAGAGAACCCGGAGACGACAACTGGCGCCCAACGTGAATTCTCGCTTGCAGACGCAATCGAGCAGCCGGCTCCCACTACACGATGACGAGCCCACAGTACGAACTGAACGATCTCATGGAGTTGGCCGATATCTGCGGTCAAGCCAGGGAAAACTCAGGCCTGGCTGCAGCGGCCGCGTCACCCACAAACGTGGGCCGTGAAAGCACGTACAACATTCCCATACCCCCTACAAATGTAGGAGTGCCCAACCCCGCGCACCTCACCAACACACCGGCACATGTCGGCTAGCTACCGAATCTATTCTCGTCACTCGGCGAAATATTGGTTCCCTCCGTGCGCGCCGTAAACATAACGGATTACGGCGGCGGTTCCCAGAGACCTGTTTCGAACGGCGAAGGATCTCTCGCCGCCACACGCGTCCCCAGAACGTCGGAAAATTTCGGCGTGCATTACCTAGGGCTCAACTCAGACGGGGTTGTACCCACAACAACAGCACGCGCCCCGGGCGCAGCCGCCCCGGCCACCTTGGGCGCGCACCCAGTCTGGCCAAACGGCACAATTACTTCGGCTCTCGGTCGCACAGCGAGATCACCACGCGTCACGGAGCCCGATAGTGACCCGTTCCCAGTAAACACAGGGACCTCCGTAATCGGGCCGGACAGTTTCGGAGGTTCCAATAGCGGAGGAAAACCTGCAGACGCGGCAAATCCCGTGCACTTTCTGGCGAGCGCTTTGCAGCAGGTGTTGCAAACCGCAATTTCACCCGGGCCTCGTATCGGAGTCCCGATACCGACGTACAGTGGCTACGGCGATCAAATGAGCGCCAACGTTTTTCTACTGGCGTTGCGACAGTACGAGCAAGCGACTGGCATGCGCGAGAGCGCGGTGTTGGAGAGAGTTCTCCCGGTTGCTCTAGTCGGCCAGGCCGCCCGGTGGTACCGTTTGGTAGGCCACACGGCGAGCACCATGGACGAGTTTCGTAGGCTGTTCAGAGACGAATTCCTCCCGTATGACTACAGACTGCAGATGCGGAGGGAGTTGGAACTACGCACACAGGCCCCGGACGAATCGCTGGTGGAATACGTTCGGGCGATGCAGGAGCTTTTCGAGTATGCTGATCCGAGCGCTTCAAACACGGAGCGAGTGGAGCGGGTAATTCGACAAAGCCACCCTACCTTTGCACTTTATCTGCGGAGTTCACGCTGCAGAGACCTGAACGAGCTGGCCGCAGAATCACGCAGGGTGCAAGCCGAAATCTTGGCAGCCCGCGCGTACCGACCACCGCCGCCGCCGTCGGAGTCCTTGGAACCAAGCTGCGCTTGG
The DNA here is from genome assembly GCF_013339745.2 of Dermacentor silvarum. Classification (NCBI taxonomy): domain Eukaryota; kingdom Metazoa; phylum Arthropoda; class Arachnida; order Ixodida; family Ixodidae; genus Dermacentor; species Dermacentor silvarum. The sequence continues at coordinate 171,146,454 of NC_051161.1, read as the reverse complement.
CACGGCAGCGGGCGCACGAACAGCGAGCACGATGCGATGCCGGGTCGGTCCGCAGGTGCAACGGCGCCGTTCGAAATATCGGACCGCGCCCTCGATCCCTACGCTTGCGGGTGGAGGACCGCGCAGGCAATACAGTCAAAAGGCTGGTGCAGCGCACAACATCACACCCGATCAGACGATTACAGGCCAGTGCCGAAACTAGGCAGATCCGCTAGAAACGCGATCACGGATGGCCGTCCTCAGCCCGATGCTTGGAGATCGGCGGAGCAGCCCGGCTTAGCACAACCCACGACGCGGAATACCGTACGGTGTTTCAACTGCGCCCAGACGGGACACATCGCGCGTGAGTGCCCTAACCAGCAGGGAAACGAGACGGGCCGCCGGTAACAGTGCCGGCGGCCAAGGCAACGGCCCGCGAGGCGCAAACACCATCGCGGCATCTTCTGTCTTTCGAGTCGGAGCGCAGAACAACGGGAATGCCCCCTTCATAGACCTCGCAATCGCGGGGACTAAGTTCAAAGCATTACTCGATACCGGGGCAAGCGCATCGATGATCGGAGACGAGGCCGTCTCCCACCTTGCGCAGAGAGGGGTCAAGTTGCGGCAGCGAAAACTACCTCTCCAATTGGCGTGCGGAGAGGCCTTCTCGAACGGCGGCGTGCTACTCGTCGTGCGCTGGAATCAGCGGCGGCAGAGGCAGCGATTCATTCATCTGGGTGGCCTCGCGGTCCCAGTAATCCTCGGCCGAGATTTCTTAGCGAAGAGTGGCATTGTAATCGATTTCGGCAACGGTGGTTACCTGGAAAACCCGTTGGCGCCGCTCACGCCTTTCGCCGCACCGGCAGTCGCCGAAGTGGAAAGGAGGAATCTTTTCGGCGAGAGCAACGCGCCTCGCGAGCGGCCGGAACCGCTGGCGGCGACTTGTCAACACGGATTTTCGCCGAGACCGGATCAGAAAATGTGCGATCTCCTGGCGGACGCCGAGGATCTGACGGAGCGCGAGCGAGACCGCGTCTTATCGTTGTTAAACGACTTCGATGAGATGTTCACAGACCGCCCAGGATGCACGAAGCTGGTGCAACACCGCATCGAGACGGGCGACGCGCAGCCTTGGAAATCCAACCCTAGACCGGTCAGCCCTGCCAAACGGGAGGCAATTGACGCGGCGCTACAGGAGCTGCTCGATGCGGGTATCGTACGGCGGTCCACGAGCCCCTGGGGTTTCCCAGTCGTGCTCGTTCCCAAAAAGGATGGCAGTTCCCGTCTTTGTGTGGATTACCGGCGACTAAATACGGTCACGAAGAAGGATGCATATCCCTTCCCAAGAGTGGACGAGATAGTTTCCAACCTCGGTGGAGCGAAGTACTTCTCGACGTTGGATGCTAGCAAAGGCTATCTCCAAGTAGAGATGCGACCAGGCGACGAGTGCAAGACGGCATTTACTTGTCACAGGGGCCTCTACGAATTCGTACGGATGCCCTTCGGTCTCTCCGGAAGTCCGAGCACGTTTCAACGGCTGATAGACCGCGTACTCGGGGACGCCAAATGGCACCACGCGCTCGCCTATCTCGACGATATCGTCGTATACTCGCACACCTTCGAAGAGCACTTGGATCATCTTCGAGACGTCCTGGGAAAACTCCGGGCGGCCGGCCTCACACTCAACCCCGCCAAGGCGCAAATCTGCAGAACGGAAGTGAGCCTACTCGGTTACCGGGTGGAACGAGGGCAGGTGTCCCCAGACACGGAAAAACTTCAAGCAATCGTCGAGTTTCCAGAACCGCAAGACGTGAGTGGTGTACGCCGTTTTCTTGGGATGGTAGGCTACTACCGACAGTTCATTCTCAATTGCGTACGCACGCAAGCCCCCTTGACAAAGTTGTTGAAAAAGGGCATGGCTTGGGAGTGGGGGCCGGAGCAATGGGAAAGCTTCCGCCATCTCGCGCAGGCCATCGCAGACACAGCCTCATTGAAGTTACCGGACCTAAACAGGCCCTTCGTGATCCAGACAGACGCCTGCGATTTCGGAATTGGCGCAGTACTCCTTCAGGCGGAAGAGACTGAGCTTCGCCCGGTGGCATTCGCGAGCCGCGCGATGACCCCGGCGGAGCGCAACTATTCAGTGACGGAGAAAGAATGTTTGGCAGTCATCTATGCACTCCGAAAGTTCGAGATGTACCTAGAGGGAACGAGGTTCACGGTCGAGACCGATCATATGGCCTTGGCGTGGCTGACCCGCCTCCGTGAGCCGAGCGGGAGGCTTGCGCGTTGGGCCCTGACCTTACAGCGCTTCGAGTTTGAAATCCACTATCGCAAAGGAACCACAAACGTGGTCGCCGATGCGCTGTCACGGGCGCCGGTGAGAGACGCGCCGCCGGCCGGCCGCGAGGAGGAGGAGGGGGCGGCCGAGCCGCTCTCATCGACGGGAAGCCGAGGAGAGAGGAAAACCCCGCCGGCACAAACCCAAGAGCACGTGCATCTCGTTGGGGTGAGACCGCCCCTCGAGATTGCGTTCAGCAGAGATCAGCTCATCAGCGCTCAAAAGGACGACGCTCACTGTCAAAACCTGGTCGCCAGCCTCAGAGAAGAGACGGACCCGGAGAGACGAGTCGGAGAGCACCCACAAACCGCCTGTACGACGGGGGGCGCGGACTCGGACGGTGAGCTGGAGAACTATCTGCTTGATGGGGACGGGGCTCTGTTGAAATACGTGCCAGGCAAAGAAGACTCAAACGAGAGATTCAAAGCCGTCATCCCACGCCAGCTCAGACGAGCGGCATTGCAGCATTACCACGACACAGATGGCCATGGGAGCGCATCAAAGACATGGAAGAAACTGTGTCGGTTCGCAACCTGGCCGGGCATGAAGCGTGATGTATGTAAATACGTGCAAACCTGCCACGTTTGCCAAGCAAGGAAGCCGAGAGGCGGGAAGCCGCCCGGCTTGTTACAACCGATCGTGAGCACGAAGCCATGGGAACTCGTGGCGTGCGACTTGATCGGACCGCTGCCGCGCAGTAAGAGAGGGCACAAATTTGTGCTAGTCATCACTTGCCACTTCAGTGGAATCGCTGAACTGTACCCACTACGAGCAGCGACAACGAAGGAGGTCCTGAAAAAACTATCGGAGACCTTCTGTCGCTATGGGTTCCCCGAGCGACTGATCACCGACAATGCATCGTATTTCACGTCGAAAATCTTCGGAGATACATGCGCAGCGATGGGTGTCCGGCAGGTGAAGACAACGTGCTACCATCCTCAGTCGAACGTGACGGAGCGCCGGAATCGAGATGTGAAGCCACTACTTGGGGCATACGCCCAAACACACAACGACTGGGACGAGCACCTAGATGCGATCTCCTTCGCCCTAAGAACGAGTGAAAACCGTTCGACGGGTTTCACGCCAGCTTTTCTGATGTTCGGGAGGGATCTCCAGACACCGACGGACACAATCTTGGCCAAACGGACAGACACACCCGGAGCAAAAACAGCAATCGCCGAATATGCCCGGCAAATGCGTGATCGCCTGGCAAACGCCGTGATAGAAGCGAGTAGCAACCGTGAAGGGGCAAGGGCGAGTCAAAAGGCCTCCTACGACCGGGCGCACCGGGACATGGAATTCCAAACGGGGGACCTGGTCCTGAAACGCAATCACGCACTCAGCGACGCGAGCACCGGGTTTGCCGCGGGTTTAGCACCCAAATGGGTGGGACCCTTCGAAGTGGCAGAGAAATTCTCGCGACTAAACTACCAACTAAGAGACCTGAACACAGGTCGTATCAGCGCCAAAACGCACGTCGGGGAGCTGAAGCGTTACTTCCGTAGGGAAGACACTGAGGAAGCGGCTGCCCCGGAGACGCGTAACCGCACATCGAGCGCTACACACCGCTACAACACCAGAAGCCAACGAGGGAGCGGCCGGCGGTGAGAGAGAGAGAGAGAGAAAGTGTGTAGGGAGGCAGCGAAAGCGCTCTTCCTCAAGACTAGTTCCCCAGTCAACCGGCAGGGAGCGCTGAGCTCTCGAATACCCCGGATGTCCCCTGAGCCACAGGGATTTCTCAGAAGCCTCTCTGCCCTCTCTACCCTCGCCCTGGCCTTCGCCTTCCTCTCGCCCTGGCCGTCGCCTTCCTGACACGAACGAGTGAACACGGCCGCTACGAGCAGCGATGACGACAAACGTGCAACACCGGACCCCGACCGTCGGCCAACAACAACCGATGCCGGGAACATCTCAAGCCAGGCGGCGTGGACCCGGAGGCGGCCAGCGGACCGATGCAGCCGGTGGCGGCCCGGGCAACGCGCGACGAGCGGGGCGGTCACGCCGTCCCTGGCTCGACCGGCGACCACGAGGGCGCGAGGCCTACCGCGACGAGGGGGCTTCCGGATCGTCGGATCGATCCCAGCACCGGGGCGATAGAGAGCGAGTGCCCCGGGACGACGCTAGCCGGCCGGGATACTCAAACCCACGACCAGCCCGGGAACCGCGTCGGACCATCGCCACGTGGACCGGCCAAGTGGGGGACCAGCCGCCCCGAGTTTATGCGAGCGCGGCACCCTGGCGTGACCAGATGCGGGTGCCGTCCGCGCTCGCCTTGGAGAGTGTGCCACGTATCTTCAAGGGATGCACACTCCAAGACTTCGGGGCAGCCCAACCCGGCGTGGTCCTGGCCACCGATCCCGGGGCCAAATACTGCGAGGCCTGTGGCGGCCTCGTGGTAAACCTCGCCCGGCACGAGGCCTCGAGGCTACACCGGGACCGTGTGAAGGCCGGGACCCCCAGGAAAGACCGGTCCCCCCACCGAGACGCGGCTGAGTTGCGGGCCCGAATGGCGCGGGACCCGGAATTCGCGGCGTTGGTGCTGGGACCGGAGCTGCCGGAGCTGCCGGAACCCAGCGCGGAGGCCGTCGACCTCGAACAGGAGGAGGCCTTGGAGGTCGACCTCCTGGAGTTGTGAGCCCACCAGGCTCGGTGGGTAACTTCAGCCCAAGTTACCATCGGTCTTAAGGGGGGAGGGATGTGGGGATTATGGAAACCGATAATTCCGCACGTCCAGAGGCGCGCCAGGAGACGCGAGTAGAGCAGACGCTCCTTGCACGGTTCTCCCGCTCGGGAAGGCCAGGCGGCTTCCCGGCGGCGCGAGCTCACCCCCTCCCGTCGAACCGGTCACATACGTAGACCGTCACGTGGCCGCGGAGTCCCGCGCCCATTGGACCGAGCCCAGAACAAGGCGGGGCGGTCGCGAGCGGCGCGACCGGCGCACGCCGGGGACGAGAGAGACGACTGCGAGCCGCGACGAAGGACGGAGCTCAGGTAACCATCTTGTTCCCTTCCTTTGTCGTGCCCTACCTTGTTCGACCACGCTCGACCCCGACAAACGTCGAGGTCGACTCTATAGCCTGCTTCCAAGCGAATTCCCCCTGGAGCAATAAACCCTGTTTGTACTTGTTACACTATCGTGCGTTGTCGTGTTTCTGCCAGTCCTGATACCGCCGAACCCCGGTAGTACAGGGCAAGCACAAGGGAGTTGGCCGTCAAGCCTAAGCCTTAGGGACAAAGGCGGCTTGAGAGAACCCGGAGACGACATCGTACATTTGTGTTTTGACACTTTTGTGTATGTTCGCAGCATTGGGATGATGCTTTTTAAGAGGGGGGCATTGACACGTGTATTTGTTTATCTTTCTCCGGTGACCGCTTTTCAGCGGCTAAATGTCATCGCTCGGCGCGGGATGCGCCCACATGTATCGAAAGTTTGTAGAATGTTATCGATAGTTATATCCATTGTCTGTTGTTATTAACTTTATGTAACCTGATTGTATGCGCACCACGAAATGTGTAGTACTTTCTGGAAGGGACGTGGGCACCAGCGATTACACTGGAACCTTCGACGAGTCATGTATAAAAACTGATGCACTTGACCCGCTGATCAGGTTTTTGCCAATCGCCAACTTCGCTAGCCGCTATCCTTGCGCTTGAGTGTTACTTGTTTGGCTGGGCACAAGTTCGCTCAAAAAGGAGTTAACTTTGTAACTCGCAATTTTGAGACTGTGTCGTTCTTCACCCTCACTACAACGGGACAATATCGCCGCTCGTTTTGGGATACCACATGGCTCACTTTCCGTGATCTTGAAGTCGAAGAAGCTATCCTCTACTCCATGAAGAAAGGAAGAGATTCCTGGGGAAATCGTTTGCGACACAGTGGAACCCCATTGATGCATTCCTGGATCTTGCATTTTCCTGGCGCTACATTTGCGATTCCAACCTAAATCCCATTGACTCCCATGTATTATGTTTCCATTTCACACGTCACCATTCTGTAATGTTCCTGCATATTACGTTGCATTTCAATGCAGTGGTCGCATCAATTTAGCAGTGCAGAGGGAAATTTGCTCTCCCACGTTGCAACAAGCAACTGGTATTTTGCAACAAGCGACCCGTACTTTGCAGCAAGTGACCGGTACACTGCAACAAGAAACCAACTTATACCAACAAGCGACTGAAGTTGCAGGCACTGCACGAACATCGGGGGAAAACGTGCAGAGAGTTGTTGGCGAAGCACTCAAAAAACTGTACATGGGTTAAACCTACTGGAAACCACACACACTGTGCCAAATCTGCCAAGCACAGGGCTACATTTATTTATTTATTTTTTTGGCCTGCAAGGGTCTTACTTGAGTTGTGTAATACAGTGGGATCTCGTTGACGCGATCAAAATCCACGCTAGGACTACGCTTCGGTTGAAACAAAGGTTGTCTCGAACTGAGCAAAACTGTTAAAATTATCGTCCAATGCCCCAAGAGGTCAACGTTGGGTAGCCAGATGTGGGGTCTCACACATGCTCTTGGGACAAAAAAACGACAACACAGTAGTGCAAATAGTCAAAAGAGCATTTATTGCACCTTTCATATACTAATGCATGCTAGCCGAATTACTGCGAATAGAACATTCACATGGGCGCGCGACAAATCAAGGAAGTCCGACTCACCACGACCGAATAGCGAGTGAATATGTTCGCCCCATGCTATGACACCATTGCCTAGTCGTTCACGTGTACGGTCACGCGAACGGTGGTGCATTTGAACGATCCGTGTTCGTCCATACCGGTGCCCCGCTCCTAGCCACGCGAGACGGTCTCGCGAAGTATGGATCGGCGCACGTGCAAGACGTCCGCATCGCTCACCAATCCCAACCTGAGAGGAACAGCCTTCTGCCTTTTGCTCGGAAGTCATCCCGCCGTTCGGTGGCATTAGCATCGCGACACTCACACCATCTCTCGCAATGCACCGCAACCACTACGACCGTCGCCGGCGCTTAGCCACGCGGAGAAGCCGGATTACAGGAGACGCGAGCTATGCGGGGAAAACAACATCAGGGGATGCGTGAGAGGCGCGCATCCCCACAATCTTCATCCTGAGTATTCCGCACTATCAAAAGTACCTACCAACAGTAATACCACTATAAAAAGTACTGTCCTCGTATAAAAAGTGCTATAATCAATTCTTTATTCTTGCTTATAATATAGTTTAAATAGTGCACTGAATTCAGCAGACGATGGTAGTTTTCAGTGAGCGGTTGAGATGAATGAGATAGCATCCTCTGCATTGAAGCTCATCATCACCATCATCAGCCTATATTTATGTGTACTGCTCGACGAAGGCCTCTCCCTGCGATCTCCAATTACGCCTGTCTTGAGCTAGCTGGTTCTAACTTGCACCTGCAAATTTCCTAATTGCATCACCCCACCTAAGCTGTCCTCGACTGCACATCCTGTCCCTTGGCACTCATTTTGTAACTCTAATGGCCCACCTGTTAGCTACCGTACGCATTACATGGACCTGCCCAGCACCATTTTTTTTTCTTAATGTCAACTAGAATATGAGCTATCCCCATTTACTTTCTGATCCACACCGCTCTCTTCCTGTATCTTAATGTTACGCCTAACATTTTTTGTTCCATCGCTCTTTGCGCAGTCCTTAACTTGTTCTCGAGCTTCTTTAACTGCCAAGTTTCTGCCCTATATGTTAGCACCAGTAGAATGCAATGATTGTACACCTTTCTTTTCAACGACACTGGTAAGCTCCCAGTAAGAATTTGGCAATGCCTGCCGTATGCACTCCAACCCATTATATTCTTCTGTTAATTTCCTTCTCATGATCAGGGTCCCTTGTCAGTAATTGACTTAAGATAAACATACTCCTGTACTCACTCTAGAGGCTGACTGATGATCCTGAATTCTTGTTCTCTTGCCAGGCTATTGAACATTAACTTTGTCTTCTGCATATTAATCTTCAACTCTACTCTTATACTTTGTCAGTTGAGGTCCTCAATCATTTGTTCTAATTCATCCCCAGTATTGCTGAACAAGACAATGTCATCTGCAAACCGTTGATCCTCACTCCTAAGCCTTCCCAATCTAATAGCATGTATAGTACTTCTGAGCATGCAGTGAGTAGCATTGGAGAGAATGTGTCTCCTTGCCTGACCCCTTTCTTGATAGGTAACTTTCTACTGTGGAGAACTGAGGTTGCTGTGGAATCTTTAGATGTTTCCGAAGATGTTCACGTATGCTTCTATGATTGCTGGTATCTGTACTGAATCAAATGCCTTTTCACAATCTATTATAGCCATATAGAGAGGTTGATTGTACTCCACAGATTTCTCAATTACTTGATTGATGACATGGATGTGATCCTTACAGAATATCCCTTCCTGAAACTAGCCTGTTCGAAGTCAAGTGTTGCCCTGATTTCATTGAAGATGAAGTACATTAAAGTACACCATAATTACTAACTATTGTAATGAAGAAGACAAGACGACGACGAAGCAGTCAGCAAGCAAGCCACAGTGTTAGTGTTAACCACGCACCCCAAGCTTGCGCTTGCCCGGATTTTGACTGCTGGTCGCCTCGCCGCTTCTTGACGTTCGCCTGACATTTCTCGCATTCATTGACGTTTACACGTGAATAAATCACGTTGCATTTGGTGGAGGCTGCGTGGGTCCCCCGCACCAACCTGGAACTCCGCTCCCGGACGCTCCCTTCGGTTCCTGCACTCATGATGGTCAACGACACCTCGACTCAGACTGACCCTTCGGCAGCGCCTGCCACCTGCAGCGTCGTGTACCGTGAGCGGGATCCGCCCATCTTCAACGGCTCAGGTGACTCCGATGTTGAAGACTGGTTGTCGACATACGAACGGGTCAGCGCCAATAACAAATGGGACGATTCATCGAAGTTGAGTCACGTCATGTTTTATCTCGCGAACATCGCGCAACTGTGGTATCGCAACCACGAGACCGACATACCCACTTGGTCCGTTTTTCAGACTTCCATTTCGGACGTCTTTGGTCGGCCTACGGCCCGCAAGCTTCGCGCAGAGCAGCGCTTGCGTGAACGTGCGCAACATCCAGGGGAGAATTACACGGGCTACATCGAGGATGTGCTGAATCTCTGCAACCGCGTCAACCCTACCATGCCAGAGGGCGAGAAAATCAAGGACTTGCTGAAGGGCATCGAGGACGACGCTTTTCAGATGCTGCTCGCGAGAAATCCCACCACGGTCGCGGCACTCGTCTCCTTGTGTCAAAGCTTTGACGAGTTGCGTAGGCAGCGCACAATCGCCCGCCAAGCCCTCATGACGCCAGACACACTATCGAGCTTGCAGCTAGCTGCCCACTCTGCCGATCAACAGCCGCTGCTCTCTACCATCAAGGACTTTATCCGGAAAGAGGTAGCGCGTCAGCTTTCATTGCTGCCTCTCACGCACGAGCCTTCGCAGTCTTTGGCTCCGGACCTTCAACACGTCATTCGGACCCAGGTTGCTGAGGCCCTCCCGCCTGTGACTCACCAACCACCCGTCACTGCGCCACTTACCTACGCTTCCGTCGCGGCTCGGCCCCCTCAACATCCTGCGCCTTATGCTCGACCTGCGATGCCGACCCATGCCTGGCCGACGACCGCGAATGCTGCGCCGCTCGCCTTTGCGAGACCTTCGGGTCCGTTCCTCCGCCGCCCTGACGCGTGGCGAGCGCCAGACAATAGGCCCATCTGCTTCGCCTGTGGTGTCGCTGGACACGTCGCCCGCCACTGTCGCCGATGTCCACCTTCGCCATTTGACGTCATGGGCAGGCCTGTTCCTTCGTCTGCCCGGTCGTCGCCAAGGTACGTCCCTGACGATCAGCCAGCCTATGCTAACCGCCGGTCCCTATCTCCGCGACGACGCTCCCTATCACCCATGCGTCGCCGACCTCCTACGGAGGAGGGAAACTGATCGCTGCAGTTCCGGAGGCAAGAGCTGCATGCGCGTCGAACTGCCCAAGGCCTCCATCTATTTCGCCGCAAAACATTATCGACGTCGACGTTGAAGGAACCGCCGCATTAGCGCTTATTGACACGGGGGCCGCTGTTTTGGTTGTCTGCGAAAACCTATGCCGCAAGATCAAAAAAGTGACCACGTCGCTCTCGGGACTAATGCTCCGCACTGCCAGCTCGCAGTGCATTGCGCCTTCAGCTGTTTGCACCGCACGTGTTGCTATTCAAGGTGAACTTAATGTCATTGATTTTTTCGTGCTGCCGTCATGCTCCCACGACGTTATTCTCGGATGGGACTTCCTTTCACGTCATCGCGCCGTTATAGACTGCTCCCGTGCAGAAGTGGCCCTTACGCCATTGCAAACTTCCCTTTCGGTGGATAATCATCCCGACGCTCACAAACTTGTCGTTGCTGCGGACACAGATATTGCCCCTGAAACGTCGACCCTTGTGCCTCTGTCCTGTACGGCCGCCCCTGACGGAACTGTTCTGTTTGCCCCATCGGAGGTACTTCTCCGCCGTCGCGGCCTACGACTACCGTTTGCTGTACTTACGGTTGAATCGGTTGCTACTACTATGTTAGTTTCCAACTGGCTCCCATCCTCCGTTACATTACTTCGTGGAGAATCTTTGGGTCACATTCAAGGTGCCGATCTCCTGCGCTCCCTCGAGTTTGCAGAGGACCAACCCCATCTTCAACTGAATGCCATGACATCACCTGTTCCTAAACCTTCGGGTCCAGACAGTTTCCACCCTTCTATTGCTGCCGATCTACCGTCAACACAACGCAGCGAACTCCTGGCCCTTCTTCGAGACTTCCGCTCCTCCTTCGATTGTGCTCAACCATCTTTAGGTCGTACAACAAGCGTCACACACCACATTGACACTGGTTCCCATGCGCCCTTACGCCAACACCCATACCGAGTTTCAGCGGCAGAACGGCGTATTATCAATGAACAAGTGGATGATATGCTTACGCGTGGTGTCATTCAGCCATCCCAGAGCCCCTGGTCCTCTCCTGTTGTACTTGTGCGCAAAAAGGATGGCTCTATCAGATTCTGTGTTGACTACCGCTGCCTCAATAAGATAACTCGGAAGGATGTATACCCGTTGCCCCGCATCGATGATGCTCTCGATTGTTTGCAAGGGGCAGAATATTTCTCGTCACTGGATTTGCGCTCGGGTTACTGGCAAGTTCCAATGGCCGACCCTGACCGACCTAAGACGGCTTTTGTCACTACTGACGGACTGTATGAGTTTAACGTGATGCCATTCGGATTGTGCAACGCCCCAGCTATTTTCGAACGGATGATGGATAACATCCTTCGTGGCTACAAGTGGAATACCTGCCTCTGCTACCTTGACGACATCGTAGTTTTTTCTTGCGATTTTCCAACTCACCTTGTTCGTCTTCGTGTGATTCTCACGTGCCTCACCTCTGCTGGCCTTCAACTTAACATAAAGAAGTGCCACTTTGCTGCACGCCAGTTGACGATACTAGGCCACGTCGTCTGCAAGGAGGGAGTTCTTCCGGACCCCGCGAAGCTCCGTGCCGTAGCCGAATATCCCAAGCCCAATTCCTTGAAAACACTTAGAAGTTTCATTGGGCTGTGCTCGTATTTTCGTCGATTTGTGCGACTTTGCTATCATCATCGCGCCTCTTACCAACCTTCTGACCGCCTTTAATGGCCTGTCTGCTTGGTCAACAGAATGCGACGAATCTTTTCGAACGCTACGGCACTTACTAACGTCGCCACCAATACTCCGTCACTTTGACCCTGCGCCTACGGAGATCCATACTGACGCCAGTGGTGTTGGCCTTGGTGCGGTATTGGCTCAAAAAACACCAGGATACCAAGAATACGTCGTTGCCTACGCGAGTCGAACGCTCAAGAAAGCTGAGTGTAACTATTCTGTCACCGAGAAATAGTGCCTCGCTATAATTTGGGCTTTGGCTAAGTTTCGTCCGTACCTTCATGGCCGCCCTTTCGACGTCGTCACGGACCATCATGCTCTATGCTGGCTCTCGTCGCTGAAAGATCCCTCGGGACGCCTCGGTCGTTGGGCGCTTCGCCTGCAAAATTACGACATCCGTGTTGTGTACCGATCCGGCCGCAAACACTCGGACGCTGATGCACTGTCCCGCCCACCGCTAGCGTCTGACACGGCTTCTCCGTCAGCCTCTTCGGCTCCCTTGTCGCCTATTGACTTTGCAGACATGTCGTTGGAGCAACGCAAGGATGCGTGGATTTGTCAACTCCTTGACTTTCTCACTGACCCATCCACTTATCCCGCCTCAAGAACTCTGCGTCGCCAAGCCGCCCATTTCACTATTCGCGACGAATTCCTTTATCGCCGGAATTACGCGTCTGATGGCCGGAGGTGGCTTCTAGTGGTACCTCACCACATGCGCACGGACATATGCGCTGCTTTCCACACTGACCCACAAAGCGCTCACGCCGGCGTTCTCAAGACCTACAATCGCCTGCGGCAGCGATTCTACTGGCGCGGAATGTATGCATTTGTGTGCAAGTACATACGTGCTTGCACTGCCTGTCAGCGGCGCAAGACTCCACCTCAACGCCCGGCAGGTACACTTCAGCCTCTCCCTTGCCCGGCCCGTCCATTCGACCGCGTCGGTATAGACTTATACGGCCCCATTCCCTCGATTACCTCTGGGAATAGGTGGATAATTGTCGGCGTGGACCACCTCACACGTTACGCCGAGACTGCAGCTTTGCCTACAGCCACATGAAGAGACGTTGCGTTTTTCATCTTACGCAACTTCGTACTGTGCCACGGTGCTCCCCGTGAGCTTTTAAGCGACAGGGGACGTGTTTTCCTGTCTGATGCTATTGAAGCCTTGCTCGTTCAGTGTAACATCGTTCATCGCATGACAAGTGCATATCATCCGCAAACTAATCGCCTCACTGAGCGATTTAATCGCACTCTGGGGGATATGCTGACGATGTACACGGCGTCAGACCAGACAAATTGGGACACCATCCTTCCATTCATCACATATACGTACAACACTTCTACGCGCGCGACTACATGATTCTCGCCATTCTTCCTCTTGTACGGACGTGAGCCATCATGCACGCTGGACACTATGCTTCCCTACACACTTGACTCATCTGAGTACACTGCAATTTCTGATGTCGCCAAGTACGCCGAAGATTGTCGACAATTGGCCCGTTCATTGACAACCGAGGACCAAGGTCACCAGAAGCTCAGGTACGACACCAACCGATCTCTCACTACTTTCGCGACCGGTGCCCTAGTTTGGCTTTGGATTCCTCCGAGTACGCCTGGCCTTTCGTCTAAATTATTGGCCCGATATCATGGGCCCTACCGCATCCTTGCTCGGACATCTCCAGTCAATTATGACGTTGAGCCTTTGACACCGTCTCAAGACTTGTGTCGTCGTGGTCGAGAAATCGTTCACGTGAGTCGCCTCAAGCCCTATTATGACCCCTCTATACTGTCAACGCCTTAAGTCGCCAGGATGGCTACGCTACTTCCCGGGGGCCAATGTAATGAAGAAGACAAGACGACGACGAAGCAGTCAGCAAGCAAGCCACAGTGTTGGCGCTAACCACGCGCCCCGAGCTTGCGCTTGCCCGGATTTTGACTGCTGGTCGCCTTGCCGCTTCTTGACGTTCGCCTGACGTTTCTCGCATTCATTGACGTTTACACGTGAATAAATCACGTTGCACTATAAACATTTTTTGTACACTCTGATAGTCCCTTGATCACTTGTAGATCATTTGATATCTCCGGGGCGCAATCTATGCACTTACTTGAGCCCAGCTTTCTTCCAACAATGAGGGTTTTGAGCATTCAGCTGTGCCTGGTTTGCGCTTGCCAAAACAGATGTGCGGGTATGTCCAAAATGGACAAGTGCTTTGAAGGTTTGCATTTTGTACCTTGATTGCTGGGCATTAGGGCAAAAAAGAATAGATTCACCTAATTGGCGCTCTAATGTGCCACTCTTTCTAATGTGGCCTTACACTCTCACTAGTGATGAAAGAAAGTATGTGTCTGGTATGTTATGCTGAAGACATTTTGCAGATGTTTTTTTACCACTTCACAGTGATTTTGTGCCACTGAAGCTTTGACCCGAGTGGTGACAAGCAGTGTTTGTTGTGAGAGGACTTAGAAGCCATGCGTTTCTAGGAAGGTGTCTCCACACACAGGTGCCTCGCGATGCACATTAACAATGCTGCACATGGAAAGCTTTGCCGAGTTCACCTGAGACCAATTGGATTGAAGGATCTCTGCTGTGCACCATATCCTGTTCAATGTTTTCATGCAGCCATGAACACTGCACACTCCTACAGACTTCTTTACGCAGTGTGCAACACGCAAGCTGCTGTGCAGCAGCATTTTCGTGTCACGTGGTCTCGGAGCATGCGCCGCTGAAAGTGGCCCCTTCGGTGTCGTGAGCCCGGGAAACGTTTTAGAAAGAAAGAAACTAGTTTGAAGGAATTCATGTTAGAAAAAAACATGCAGGTGAGGACACAAGAGGGAAACCAGCAGCACAAATGCCGTCACATGTCAGGCGGTCATGCCAGATGGCTTGGTCTGCAGTTGTTTTTACACTGATGCGTCGCATCTAAACTGAGATCTGAATCTCCATGACACGGCGGATCCTGAATACAAGGACACAAAGGCAACACCCAGTACCACCTCCTTATTGTCTTGTGAATGGAGCACACCGGCACGATTAGGCTCACAGTGGCAACACATCATCACCTGGCATGACTCACGCTAAGCACAGCTCCCATCTGGCAGCAGACAAAGGAAAAAGTGTGGGAGATCTCGCATCGAGTTATGTTGAGTTACGCAAGAAAACAAAGCAAGACCAGTCATATGACCAAATACGTCAAATGCAAGAGTTGTGTCGTGTGTAACATTCCACTCACATGTGGAAAAGTTTACATTGGTCAGACCAGACGCCGTTAAATGACAGATTGAGGGAGCATAAGCACACGTGTCAGCTCATAACTGCGCCTAGCAACTTGGCAGCCCACTGTAAACAGTGTGAATGCTCGCCTCTACTAGAAAGGACCTTGGTTATAGGAAAAGCGGAAACAATAACGGGAAGAGAAATATGGGAAGCTTTCGCAATCCCAAAAGAAAGAGGCCAATGCATAAGCACTCCCTCTGTCATGCTTACAGAAGCTGAAATCGAGTTCAATGGGTGCAATTGAACTCTATGGTTTTGGCTATCGCGTTATCACATGACATATCAGTGTGTGCCCCCCCCCCCCCTTTTTACTTTGTAGATTACCGTGTTTTCTAACAAAAATTACGAGTTTGCGCTTCGTCCGTCTGCGTCCTTCCCTTCTTCATAATCTTTTTGCCACTGTAAAACTCGGCACAACATAATCATGAAAGTGGAGCTTGTGAGGAAAGTAAGCATGGAATGTAATACCAGGTGATGTAACCTCAATTTACTTACTTTTTATTGTGCACTTTATTATGTCTTTTTCTTTTTCCTAATGATATTAATAATAATAATAATAATTTCCTAATAATTCTGAACTGAATACTATATTGTTTCTGCTGTAGCTTTTGTCGCAATTCTTTTCAAAGTTCTGAACGGATCATGTTTTTGCTTTGTTCTCGCTCAGAATTTCTAAGTCCCTTTTGCCATGCTGTATAAATAGGTCATTTACAAGTCTCGTAACAGCATTTGAATCACAGCGTTTCACTTATGAGCAGACAGAAAGAAAATGAGCAATGTTTTGAACCATCTCTGAAGATGTAATTTGATGGACCTGTCAGGACTTGTTAACTCCATAAATGTAGGTGTTCCTTAGAACAGATATTTGAGAAAGCTTTCATGTTAATGCAGTTATCGTAGCCGAAATTGTTTGTTTGTTTGTTTGTTTGTTTGTTTATTGATACTGTTAACCCCCGAAGGGTCATTACAGGAATGGAAATACAAGCAATATTTACAATACAATGAATAATCACGCGCAATAATAAAGACGACAATAATAATAATAAAGGCACTACTTATTTCACATATATTCACAGTACAAATATACCGAACACAATTTCACTTGTCGCGACCACAACGTGGTATTATAGAAACTAGCGGATCAGGAAACTTCTTGACCCGAATGAGCAATGACTTGAATGAACAGGTTAAATAGGAGCACTGCAATACACAACCGGGTGTGTGTCTTCTGGTTGAACTTCCTTGATTAAAATAATCATGCGCTGTTTCTTCTGTAAATGTGCTTTTGTAGAGCTGCGTGGTACTTGTTCTGGGCGGTACCAAATTTATTTATTAAGGCGAAAGCCTTAGATTGCTCGTGAGTCATCCGATGTCCAGTGTTATGAAACCAAAATTTATGGTGCCACCATCTGTTGGTGCCACCAACAAAGGTCGTGGGTTCGAGTGCCTTAATTGACTGTACCTTAAATAAGATTGAGATAATTAAGGCACTCGAAATTCTGACCTTTGTTGTTACATAAGGCTAAGTTGATTAAGGCACAATTAATTGAGATAGAGTTAATTAAGACCCACAACCTTTGGTGGGAGTCGTACCCTCAACCTTTGGTATTAATTAGCGTGAAGTTAAGGCACAGTTAATACAGCCACTCAAACCCACGACCTTTGGTAAGAGAAAACAAGTTATAGGAAGTAACAATACATTCAAATAAATCAATCAGTCAATCAAATATTTATTTTCTTGCAATTTGTTGGGGTCCTTCAGGTGAAAAGCTGTGTAAACAGCTTGAAAGTGCCTGAAGGCCCTTTATGACAGTACTACAGACAGCGTACAACAAAATAAAGTATATAAGCGTACATTGGTTGTATTAATCAAAACATATTAGATATCAGTTTGTGCACAACAGTGGTCATTTGACAGAGTTATTGAAAAGTAAAAAGCAGAAAAACAACACAACTTCATGTCAATGAAAACTAGAGTAAATACCATAAGTATACCAAGAAAGATAGCGATACATTAACAACAGATTATTAGATATGCGCACTTGTTTTCATGCACAGGTGTCATGGATGCTTGGAAAACAATAAATGCCGTCTCATTTCTTTCCGGGTTAACGCATAAATGTCAACACCTTCGTTTTCATATTTATTGAAAAGAGAAGGGACATTGTAGACTAGTGACTGCATTAGGTAATTAGTACGCCTTCTCGGGACAAGCCATTTGTCCTGGCTACGGGTGCGTTGGTCACTTAACTGCCGTTGTAGTCCTAACAGCGATTTCAGAAGTGAGAACTTTTTAGAGGAAAATAAGTATGAATACAGCAAACGAAAATGATACACCTCAGTAACTCTGATTATGTTAAATTTGGTGAAAAGGTGTAATGTTGTGTGGAGATATGGAACGTTGGCTATAATTCGATGTGCACATTTCTGAAGAACAAGAAGTTTGTGTATGTTAGTATTTGTAGTGGTGCCCCACACAAGCGTGCAGTAGTTAATTTGTGACGCAAATAGTGCCTGATAAATTTGTAATTTCACGTTTTCCGGAAAGAAATGGCGACATCGTGACAAGGCACCTGTTGCTGATACCAAGGATTTCGACAACATGTTAACATGGGGTGTCCAATTCAGTACAGTATTGAAAACGACACCAAGTACCTTATGTTCACTAAAAATCTCAATTGGTACATTATCAAGCAGCAGTTCGTCGCATAGATACCTGTCTACCCCTGGTCCTAAACAGGATTGCTTTGGATTTTTTGTTATTAATTTTGAGGCCATTGCGGCTGGACCATTCTGATAAAGTGGAAAGGAGCGCGTTCGCCTTATGAATGACCTCGTCAGCCATTGGACCAGAGACAAACAGGCTGGTATCATCCGCGTATAGAACTATTGTTGCCTCGTTCTGCGTGTCTATCATGTTGTTAATGTAGATGTCGAACAGAAGGGGGCCTAAGACGCTGCCCTGTGGGACACCTGACCCTATTGCCCTGCCGGAGGAAATGCTATTTCCTATGACAACGCTCTGCCTAAGATCAAGCAGATGCGGACACATCAGAGAATGAGCCACTCCGCGTACACCGTAGGCCATCAACTTTGTTAAAAGAGTTTTGTGCTGTAAACGGTCTTACTATAGTCAATAAATATTCCGAGAACTAAGTTTCCTTTTTCTAGGCTATTGATAATTAATTCCTTCTGGATAAGCAGTGCAGTTTCGGTAGAGCGTCCTTTGTGGAAACCATGCTGACAGTCGTTTAGAGCGTTATGTTTCATAAGGAAGCCATTTAGACGAGAGAAAATAATTTTTTCCAGACCCTTGGAAAATAATGGCAGTATTGAGATTGGTCTGTAATTGCCTAAGACGTTTTTATCAGCACCCTTGAGTATGACTCACACTTTGGCTGTTTTCATTGCACTAGGGAAAGAACCAGATTCAAAAACCAAGTTAAATATGTATGTTAAGTAGGGTGCAATAATATCAGTCACGTATTTTACAGGACTAACTTGGAACCCATCAATATCAGTTGCTTTACTGCTTTTCAGTCCGACGAATGTTCGACAAACTTCTGCATTATCTGTTGGCTCCAAAAAAGTAGTTTGCGTGCACTTATCTGTGATCCCCGCCTCTATGGAGCCCAGTGTAGTTGCCGCCACGTTTGCGAAGTACTGGTTGAATTCTTCAGCCAATGGGGTGCCAGAGATTTTGTTATTATTTAAAGTTATTTCCAACTCGGGAGAATCTGAACTTTTTGGAATAAGTACATCGTTTATAATTCTGCAAGTTATGTCTGGTTTCTTTTGCACATCATAAAAGAGGTCATGATAACAAGAATCCTTAGCTTTTCTGAGATCTTTGTTTAATTTGTTTCTGGTATTTTTTTAATGTTGCAAGGTCCCAAGATTCGCGCGAACGCAGAAATTTCCTGAATAACTTGGTTTTTTCATTGATAATGTTTACATGTTCAGGACGGACCCACGGCTTTCTAATCTTCTTTTTCAATTTTACTGTTTTGTATGGAAACAAAATGTTGTATATGCGACGAAAGATCAACAGGAACTGATTGTAGGCTTTTGAAGCATCACTTTTGGAATATATGGAAGACCAGTCGCAGTTCAGCACGCATGTGCGAAATGAATTGATGTTTTCACTTGACATAGGCCTGTATAGCATGGTTGATTTACGCTGTTGATTCTTGCGAGTAGAGTAAGAGCACACGATGAAAACCGGATGGTGGTCACTAATGCCACAGCTAATAGTACCGGCCGCGTGGATTGACGTGTCCACGCTAACAATGAAATTGTCAAGAGCAGACTGGCTACGTACAGATACGCAGGTGGGCGTGTTGATTACACTACAAAAACCATAGGTACTTAGCGTGAGTTGAGGTCAAGCACGGTAATGTTCATATCACTGCCAAGAAGAAGTTGATAGCAGTTCAAGGCTGCATAGTCGAGCACTTTTTCAAGATATGTTAAGAATTTGCTAACGTTTCCAGAAGGGGGACGGTACACAACTAGTAATAAAGTGCTAGCAGTTGTTGCGCATACCATTTCGTAATCGGCGGTAACATATGAAAACTCATGCATTAAGTCGCACTGCATAGTGCTCTTAATGTGCATGGCCACTCCACCCCCTCCAGTTATTCTATTTGGAAAAAAGTGTGCTTAACCATTCAGCACTAACATGTCACTGTTTTCAGTATACCAAGTTTCAGAGAACATGATTACATCAAAAGTAATATGGAAGCTACTAAGAAAGGCAGAAATTTCATCCTGTTTGCATACAAGAGAGCGACCGTTCATGTGGATCGTAGTTACAACGGGCTGCGTGTGCGCAGGTAAAGTGATTTCAGAAGGCAAACCGTATTCGTGATACATTTTATGCTTCAAAAGCAACCAAAGCAAATGTAACCACAAAAAATATTTCAAGAAGACTGGACGAAGGCCATCACAGATCCCAGACAAGACGTCTAACTCCTGGCTGTCCAGAGGGCCCGTGAACGAGCTGAGAGGCACGGCCTCTCTTTTCTGACATGGGACTAGCCAACGGCGAGCAGGCCCCCCTGCTTAGCTTCTCAGGACCTAAATAAAGTGTTTACTACTACTACTACTACACACTATCTTTTGCAAGTCGTTCTCTGACTGAATGTGTACTACCCTATCTGTATCGGACTTCCGCGCAAAGATTTTTCTATTTTTCGTCCATGCAAATTTCCATTGAAACTCGCGTTTCTTTGCTACGGTCAACGACAGAAGCCTTTTTAGAGCTGGGCACAGATGCTCATTAACGAATATCTGTGCATCGTCGGGAATTCTAACTTGGTTATTCCTTACTTTGCCTTCCGCGCCTTTTCAAGAACAGTGTCTCTCTTTTGTTGACTTGTGAATTGCACGACATCATTCGATTTGCGTGCTTCCCTGGTTGGCACACGATGACATATTTCTATATCTGTAGCAGTAATGGGCTCTCCAATCACATCACCAATTTTTGCCACAAGGGCACCGACATTTTCGTTTTCTTTTTCCATAAGCCCTTTAATCTTTATATTGGACCTACATGAATATTGCTCGAACTGTGCGAGCCTTTTTGGCAGCTGCTGAATTTCACCTTCATTTTCTTTGCACTTTGCGCGGAGGCTGTCGTTATCTTTCCTCAAGGCCTCTCTCTCTCATGGCAAGCTTCCTTCAATTTCTTTTTCATATCTTCAAACTCATCGTTAATGAACTTAATACTGTCCGTCACTGCTTTCAATTCAGCGCGCAGCGTCGGCAAGTCATTTCGGTTCTCTCTGTCTGTTTTAGC
The DNA here is from genome assembly GCF_013339745.2 of Dermacentor silvarum. NCBI lineage: Eukaryota > Metazoa > Arthropoda > Arachnida > Ixodida > Ixodidae > Dermacentor > Dermacentor silvarum. The sequence goes on along the minus strand of NC_051161.1, from coordinate 171,125,375 downwards.
CATGGGTTAGTAGTTTCATTGAATAACACTCAACGACAGCGAGAAAGGGGAACAGGTGAACGTGGCCAGTGAACAAACCTGATAACACGTGCCTTTAGGCGATGTGCACGCTGGCTGTCGCTGCTGCCAAATGCTGGCCCCTTGCAAGTGCGCTCCTGGTGGGCGGGATGCGCAGTCCTTGCATCACTTCTGAGGCAGCGTCTGCGGCGTCCTCTTCCGTCCGATGCAGCTTAGTGCTATCTGCAGTGATGAATAACACGTGCTTTTAGGGGATGTGCGTGCTGGCTGTTGCCGCTGCCAAAAATTAGAATGTCAAGTAATTTAATTAATGTCTTGTGAGCGCGCAGGCTTTTGCCTTCATCCTCTTTAGCATATGTTAAAGCAACTGTCAAGTTTTTATTTATTTATTTAATTGCAAAGAGCATTTGCTGCATAGGAAACCTTCTCAACTTACGCACTCTCCAACAACAAAACAAAGGTGCATTAGTTGAAATGCTGCTTCTTTCTTGACTTTAAAGCTTTTTTATCAGGCTCTATAAATTGTGTTTGGACTCAATGACGCGATAGGAACCAGGCCTCAACACTTGTGCAGATCTCTTACCACTGGGACTGGAAGCAAAGTTCTCTTTTGCTGGATTCCCAAAGCATTACGCTTTGCTGTCCGCAGGAAAATATGCACTTTTTTGGTAGTCTAGTAAACGATTTTTATACTGCTACAGCAAATGCTTGATATTAAAATGTATGGTATCAATTTGTAGAAGGAATATGCTTTCTAATGGTATTATTTTCAAGCAAACATTTATTAGCAATTCCTTGAAAAAAAATTATTTCATAAAAAAATTTAACAAAAACATTGATGTTGCTTTGCCCCAAGAGAACTTCTAAATATACATTTTGATGAAAAAGGCTATATGCAAGATTCCTGCAAATATAAACATTTTATCTGTAGAAGTTTTTTATATACAAAGGAAAATGTCTATCGAGCTAGCACGAAAGCCACGCGGCGGCTCTTACGCAGCGCAGCAGAGCTCTTTGCGCCGCCGGCAAGTGGTACTGCCCAAACGACGTTGATACTTTGCAGATAAGAACCCTTAGAACGCATTTGAGCGCGGCAGCAACAAAACGGTTTGGAGTAGACAGCGAAACTTGCCGGCGGATACCTGTTGATGTTCTGGGCTTTTGCTGTCCATGCTGACGAATCATCTTCTAAGTCTGTGCTGCTACCATCATCAAAAAATTCTAACGCAGAGTCATCGGAATCCATCGAAATATGCCGTTTCTGAAGGGCAGCAGCATGCGACGTTGATGCCATGTAAATAAAAGAAACAGGAAAGCAAAAGTAGAAAATTATGACCTCTTTTAGGCGCTAGATGACAATAGCACTCCAAAAGTGCTCCGAGCTCTGCAAAATTTCAAGTTGAAACCATCGATAACGAGCTATCGATGGGTATAGGTGTGGACTGGAAAGTGTTAATCAGTTCTCCTGAGAAGTTTACAATCCTTTGTTTGTTTATTGAGAGTTATTGCTAGTACACCTATTTTTAAGTCACGCCTTTCTTCCAACTATAACATAAAAAGTGTCATTTGAATGCAGAGCAGCCACCCGCAGTTATGTAAGAGGCCTGCTTTTCTAGTGCAAGATTGAGGTCACACAGGCCAGCCTCTTCAAAAGGTGCATCAAGGTCAGAGAAGGTGCCAGTTTGCTAGTCAACTTCGCTTTTTAACAGACATCGCACTCTTGGCCTAGTTCATATTTGCCAAAGGATGGGCTTATCCGGGGATAGCTTATATTCTAATTGGCATTAAGAGAAAAAAATGGAGCTGGGGCAGGCCATGTAATGCGTAGGACGGATAACCGGTGGGCCATTAGAGTTACAGAATGGGTGCCAACAGAAGGGAAGCTTAGTCGACGACGGCAGAAAACTAGGTGGGGTTATGAAGTTAGGAAATTTGCAGGTGCAAGTTAGAATTAGCTAGCGCAAGACGGAATCAGCTAGCGCAAGACGGGGGTAATTGGAGATCGCAGGGAGAGGCCTTTTTACTGCAGTGGACATAAATGTAGGCTGATGATGATGCTTATTGTTAAAGATGGCAAATGCAAACAATAATGGATGTGGCAAGCAGTCACTTGCCCTATCTTATTGTCCCATTAGTCAACGTCTGCATGTGTCATTCTTTTGTATGTGTTTTCATGGGTCTGTGTAGTCCATGAAATGGTTACTGTGCCCCCCCCCCCCTCTTTTCCCCTCATATTTTAGTGGTATATGTATAATTGCCGAAATGATCAAGCAGAAGCATTACGTGATACTGCCCTAGGATGGAAAATAATCCGCCTGTTAAATATAAATGCCCGCAGCATTAAAAATAAAGCTGAGTGATTGGAATTACTCCTAATGCAGCATGATCCACACATTACTATTATTACAGAAAAGTGGCTTCATACTGAAATATCTGATGACAATGTTTTTCCTCCTTCTTATACTGTTTTCCGCAGGGATCGCTTAACTAGGGGTGGCGGTGTAGTGGTACTTATTGGAAATGAAATAGATGCTATTGTACTGAATGACATTGTCGAACTCGAATGCTTGTGCATCAAACTCTCTTTTTGTGGGCAGACGTTTATTCTCTACGCTTTATACAGGCCTCCTGACGCCGCTCCAGAATTCCTAGCCAAACTACAGGTTCACGTGCACCAGCATAAAAACAAGAAAATAATTTTGGCTGGCGATTTTAATCTCCCAGGTATTAATTGGGATCGGCTTGATGCTGGAAATGACGCGAATGTTATCTTCGACATAATGTTAGAGCACGATATTACCCAAGTCGTAAACCAGCCGACTCGGGTGCATGGCTCTTGCAGTTCTGTTTTAGATTTAGTGTTCCTTCCCCATTGTATTGTTGATTACACTGTACATATAGAACACGGGCTATATGATCACAAACTAGTGAATGTTTCTATACCGATTTCTTGCCATAAAGTGCAAAAAAAAAAACTGCTGTACAGTGCAGTCCACATATAACGATACCACATATAACGATATATCGGTTATAACGATGAGTCGAGCTAAGAGTATCAACTTATGCATTAGGGCAATGAGAAAAAAAAACCATATATAACGATATGTTATTCACCGCATATCGGATATAACGATTGAAATTTTGCTTCTGGGCGGTGTTTTTCATGCAGAATAATCAGGAAAATTGCGTTCCTACGTTGCCTTCAACCGAGACGGGGCGAAAAGTGTGCCTACGCGAGTTCGTATCTGCCGCCATTACCGCGCAGCGCATCCCGCCTGCGCGCCGATTGCGGAGAGCATCGCAAGTTGGGAAAGCGTGCACAAGATGGCGCCAGCTGCTTTGCCCCCACGTGTCACCGGCGGTCGCGCAAGGAGAGGGCGGGAAAAAGGCGACAAGCGAAGGCAACGCCTCCTCTGGCGAGGGGCGCCTGCGCTCCCTGCCGCGCACTCTCTCAACGGAAGCAACGGCTAAAGCCCCTTGATGTTAAAAAGTAGCGACACGCTTTGATCTCCGCCGCAACACCTTCGCCGACACGGTCAACCTCCTCTTTTTCTCCCCCTCTTTCGCGGAGGCAGCGCATCCGCCACGCTGAATGGCTGCGGCGCGCGAGACTACCCCGTCAGGTGACCCTGACGTCACGAAAACGGCACAAAACTTGCTTTCGCGCGCCTTTAGTTTCGCCCGCCCGCCATGCGCAGTCCAAGTGGTGGTCGCCCTGCCACTCCGAACGTGTGTTTCCCAAGTTTTTCCATCCTTTCGTAGGAATCTGAGATTCGTTCTCCATGAAAATGCCTTGCCTCTGCGCGTTTCAATGCAGCAGCAGGCCGGAGAAAGGGCAAGCCTTATTTTATATCCCCCGAGGTGAACGGAATGTCGTGCGTCGGAAGCAGTGGCTCCATAACATCGGGAGAAGGGATTTCGCCCCTTCTAAGCACACCGTTCTTTGCGAGGTGAATGTTGCAGCTTTCCTCATATTTGTGGATGAAGTTGCGTGGCGATTTTAATGCTCTTCGCATAGCCGGACTCTTCGTTCAGTTCAATACAGAGCACCGATAACTGTGCATATAGTTTTTTTTTAAGTGAGTCGGCTGAAATTTTCGTTGACTCTTCGAGCCGTGACAAAGCTTTTTGTGTTTTCAATGTATGTAACTTGTGAGTTAATGCCTGTAACTCATATTTTGTAGTTGTGTGCGTGTGTGTGTGCGTGTGATCCTTGCGCCTGATACTTGTGAAGCCAAGGAACTATTTTACTCTTATTGCGTGCTTATTGTATCTTTGCAACGTTTCAATACTGCGAGCATTTTTTTCTTTACGTACTTTATGTTGCGAAGGCATGAACCGCAATACGTAGGTAGATAAGTGGTATTATGTATTATTCGCGCATGCTCATTAAGTACAAGCCACGCGCTTCTGATAATCTCCCTCAATTCTGATAAACTTGACATCTTGAAGTCTGTAAGTTAATTATCAAGTGCCAGTCTTAGCAGTTTCCGTGTAAGCAATCAGCCTTTTTTTTTTTGAGAGAGAGACTTAGGTTACTCCCAGAGGTGATGGAATGTAATTTCTCGTCGTTTCATAGTGACGGAATACAGGCGCGTGTGTAAGTTCTATGTTGACTGTTTCGCAAACACAGCACGTATTTTGCACAGTGGCATTGGTACGAAGGCGGCCCACTCATTTTGGCGAATTCACTTTAAGTAAACTATCACATTTCTTCTTGGTTACCTTCTCTGAGCCTTTTAAGAGTGAAGATTGTGAACCAATTCTCGTTTATACTCTACGCTGCTTATGTTGTATACACCCAATACACCTCCGCGTTAATGACAACCCAAGTGGCGACGTAGAGGTAAACAGCTCAGCCACTGCTTGGTACTAATTTTTTCGGAGCGCTTCCGCTTGTATTTATCGAAGCGCCCTCAAAAAAAAATGTCACGACGTTCTATCGGAAACGTACTTTCGTCATGACAGTTTCACAAGGAATAAATTCCCATACAACGCTTCAAAGGGCCGAATAAACAAGCGCGCGCATTGATTCTAATGCGGCTGCAGCGAGCCAGTGTAGGGTTCAGCGCCGCGCCGGCCCGGTGAGGGGGAGAAATCTGAGGAGAATTGAGGAGGAAGGCGCGCGCGCGGGGGAGAGTGTCGCTACTTTCTAACATCAAGGGGCTTTAGCAACGGCAGGTACACCCCTTGAGACGAAACTGATTTTGCAAGAGGGGGGAGAAAGCGATAAGCAAGCGGCGCCTGCGCGGCCTACACTCCCTTTACATTCTCCCAAAGTTGGTCTTTATTCTATGTTCTCCCTCTCTCAGCGAGCGCGGAAATGCACCGCGGAAGCAGCGGGAGGTGCGCCGACAAAGCGCAAAGCTGCGTCTCTCGAGACGAAGCTGCAAATTTTGCAAGACTCGAAGTACGAGCTTGCGCAGTGGATGATATCGACGATTGTGAAAACCGGGAGCGCCACGATCATGAGGGCTAGAAGCAGTGACCATGCCGATCAACGGAAAAGGCGGACTTTGTGCGCTGGGACGAAACCAACATGGGGTGAAACCAACACGGTGGAAGCCGCTGGCATTGCCGAACTCTAGGAAGATGTCGCTATTGACGATCATAAAGGCGGTGCTTCGATGGAGGAGTTTGTAAGTGCTGATAGTGCTGCCTCGTTCTGCGAAGAGAACTCCGACAGGGCGATCGTTGTCGCGACAGACGGCGGTGTTGTGCAACGGCGGCGACGACAGCAGCAGCAGTGACGACGAGATTGACAATGGCCCGTCTTTGACACCGAACCCGAGGTTCAACCAAAGTGCAACGTCGTCGATCGAGTCGCTCATTGAATTCATGCATGCTAAATTATAGCCGCCAGTGTTCGCGCAGCAGATGGACGCGATTTACACGGCGGTTGTGAATCCGAAACTTCCGCGAAAGCAAGTGCAGATTTCTATTTCAGCGTGCCTAACGATTGAGACGCCATTTAGAGCTATAAATAAAAGTTTTATTTTTCACCGCCTACTTTCTACAACGTCGATTTTTTAATCGTAAGTGGCAGTTTCGGTTTCAGGACTGCACAGGTATTTTCGGCATTCTTTTTTTCAGCAGTCCAGATATAGCGATGATCGGTTATAACGATCGGATTACCCGTTTTTCTCGATATCGTTATAAGTGGACTGCACTGTATACATTCCTACAAAGATTGCTCACGTGCAGATGATGCATAAATTATTGATCACTTGGAGGCATGTCTTACCGATTTTGATAGCAGTGATGTTGGTGTTTTATGGGAACGTTTTAAGAGCATGTGCCGGTATTGCCTCGATAAGTTTGTCCCGAACAAATGAAAAAAAGTACACAAGGAAACGCCGTGGATGATGCGAGACATCATCCATTTAAAGCGCAAAGTGAAAAGACTAAAAAAGAACCGCGCACCACTTAGCGTCATAGCACAATCCAACAGAAACCTTGCAAGTGCATTGCATCGTTCACTGGAACATTATTTCAGTACAATGCTACCAAGCTTTATTAAAACAGATCCAACTAAATTTTGGAACCACTTGAGTGAGAAAAAGAAGCCAGTTTCACAGATTTCTGCTAACGGCGTTATTATTAACGAACAAAAAGGCATTGCCGAACAATTCAATATATACTTCAACAGCGTATTTTCTGCTGCAACCGATGGCTTTCCCGCTGCCACAGACACTGCAACTAAACATTTTTCAAATATTATTTGTTACCCTGGAGTGCTCTCCATGCTACTTAACTTGAAAACTTCTTCTGGACCCGATAACATACCAAATGTTTTTGTTCGCCGATATGCCGAACCTCTCGCAAAGTACCTTGTCATCATATTTCATGCATCCTTATCGTGTTCGAGTTTGCCGAAGGACTGGAGGACAGCCCGTGTGCTGCCCATTTTTAAAAAAGGTGACTGACTACTTTTAGAAAACTATCGCCTGATCTCATTAACGTCAAGTTGCTGTAAACTAATTGAGCATATTATTGCAAAAGCTCTCCATGAGTTTCTTGAAGAGAACCAAATTCTAACCAACTCTCAACATGGTTTCAGAAAGAGATATTCTACAGCAACACAACTAGTCACGGTCATTCACACTTTTGTTTCTTCCATTGATAATAACAACCAAATCGATTAAATTTTTCTGGATTTTGGTAAAGCCTTCGATAAGGTACCTCATTCCAAATTAATATCTAAGCTAAAGAACTATGGCATACCAGAACTATTTGTTTCATGGATCGCTCAATACTTTAGCAATCGCGAAAAGTTCGTAGATATAGGTGGGCATCACTCGGCCTGTCTTCCAGTGACATCTGGGGTACCACAGGGAAGTGTGTTGGGCCCTTTGCTGTTTCTCCTGTACGTGAATGACATTGTTGATGTTGTAAAGCCGAATGTTCAAATAAGACTATTCCCAGATGAGTGTGTCTTGTTTAAAGAAATTAATGACACTAGTGACCAAGATGATCTGAACGATAGCCTCAGTAATATTTTCTATTGGTGCACTCAATGGGAGATGACCTTGAATGTTGAAAAAAGTGTTCTTCTTCCGATTTCCCGCAAGAAAACATCCTTTTCTTATAGTTATATGCTAGGCTCCTCTGCACATAAACAGGTTACTAACTATAAATACTTAGGTGTCACCCTTTGCAGCAACCTGTCCTGGAATCTTCACGTGCAAAATATATCTTTCTCTGCTTTCCGTAAACTGTGCTTTCTCAAATACAAGCTTAAACACGCCCCATCCTCTGTTAAACTGCTCGCTTATTACTACTTAATTCGACCGAAGCTCGAGTACGCCTGTATTATCTGAGATCTCGACACTCAATGTAACATAAAGAAACTTGAACGAATCCAAAGACAGGCTATCCGGTTTGTTTACAACAAATTTTCCACATTCGACTCGCCAACTGAACTAATGAGGTCTAATAATATTCCTACCCTTGAATCGCGTCGAAAAAAATTACGGCTTGACTTTCTTTCTCAGTTACTTAATAACAAATTGGCACTTGACCCGGCATTGTATGTAAGTCCGCTAGTAAGAAGACCTACTCGCCAACATCACCAAAATGCTCTAACCCCCTATTTTGCCCGAACCAACCTATTTAAATACTTTTTCTTTCCACGCACCATTAATGACTGGAATGACTTGCCTTTATAAAACTTGTAACACGATTGTTTACTTTTCGTATCAGCATTATTGCTGTATTGTTGCAGCATTTTGTTGTATTGACATTGTTTTACTTCTTGTGTTGTATTTTACCAACCCTGCATGGACTTCGTGTCCGTAGTATGTATTAAATAAAATAAATAATGCTTGCAGTATGGTGGAAACCTGGGCATGTAGGAATTGATGCATTCTTTGAATCAGTGTGAATAATGATGGCAACACAAAAAGGAAGGACACAGGACGAGCGCTGTCTAACAACTCAAGTTTATTCAGAATGCAAGAAAGGAAGAGCCAATCTGTGTATGCATGTCACATATAGTAAAATCTTAGTGATACGAATCTCGCAGGTTCGCATGAAATATTCGTATAACCCAATATTTGTATCACCAAAACATTCCTAAAATCAAGAAAAAATGAACTTATTTTTATTAAAAAAAAAAATTCCTAATAGTGGAACCCCGTTGATACATGCCTCACTGCTGCGTTTTCCCGGCTGCTACGTCCCGTTTTCGCGGTCCCGACCTACACCCTACATTGACTTCCATGTATTAAATTCCCCTTGATACGTCGCCAATCTAATTTTCTTGCATCTTACTGCATCTTAGTTGTGTTTGAATGTGGCGGTCACTTAAATTTAGTGGTGCAGCCAGCTTGTACGTTGCAACAGGCGACCAGCACGTTGCCGATGCGGGCGCCGTATCTTGAAAGCGATCTGCGCAATGTGTGTGCCCGCACGGGCCTCATCTTCAAAACGATCTGCAATGTTGACGAAGTGCGCACAGTGCCGGATAGCTTAGTATGCGATGTGCTTTCGACGTTTTGTTCGCTTCGAAGCGAGAGACAGCGCGAAGGTCAATTCGCACGCTGCTGCTTCCGCGCTTCCTTAGCCCAGCGTTCTGACAGCGAGTTCCCACAGTCATCAAGCGAGATGCGTTCGTGTTTACCTGTGCGCGCGTGATACCATGCTTGTTAATTTAGTTAGCGACTGTTTACAAGTTAATACGGCCGATAAAATTGTGGTGTTTTCGTCAGGGGGAAACCACAGACAAAGGAACAAGGCGTAAGCAAAACCAAACGTGGTTTATTCCATGACGGCTCGTAGTGGAATGCAGCTCCCAAGGGTATGTCTTGTACGTGCATTGAAATTTTAATTGGCTCCAGACCAGGCGCAACAATTCCCTTCATGCTAACAGAAGCTTGAACGGGACTCAACACCTTCATCGCGTTTCGATGCGCTCCCTTCGTCGTTCTCTGCTTGTTAGCTTGGCACACTCTTTGAATATGCCCTTTCTTATTACATTTGAAACAGATGGCCGCAGTGTGCGGGCACAGACTGCTTGCATGCTTCGCAGACCCGCAGCGGTAGCAATTTCCCTGTGTCATATCAGTTTCTCCAACCGCTCCGACTTTGTGAACATCTGATACGCTTGATTCCGAAGCGTGCGCTTCTGCCACGCTCTTTTTCACCACTTCCATGGCTAGCGCTCGTTCTACGGCTTTCTGGAAGGTTAGCTTGTTATCCTCCGTGAATAACACCCGCTGTATATCTTCTCGGCACAGACCGCAGACAAAACAGTCCTGCAGTGACTGATCGAGGGCGGATTCAAATTCGCATGTCTGTGCCAATTTCTGCAACTGCACAACATATTCCGAGATTGATTCAGTCTCAAGTTGCACTCTTCTGTGAAATTTTGCGCGTTCGCTAATTACCGACGGGCTTCGGTGACAAATGGTCACCAAGAAGTTTCTTTAAAAACTCGAAACCTTTAGCTGACGGCAATTCCGGCGCAACCAACGGCTTGTGAAGACTGTACGTCTTTGGTCCTATGAGACTCAAGAAAGCGTGTACCTTGGTGTCCTCGGGGATACGGTTGACCTGAAGAAACGACGACAAGCGTTCCTTGTATGACGGCCAGTCACTTGCGGACTTGTCAAAGGGCTCGATGTGTCCCAGTCAACCCACGAGTTGCGTCACTGCACCCACCGCTGCCGGACCTTCCATTGCTATGTCAGCTTGCCGTAGAATTGGTCAGGATCCCATCCTCATCGCCAATGTCGTGTTTTCGTCGGGGGGAAACCGCAGACAAAGGAAGAAGGTGTAAGCAAAACCAAACCTGGTTTATTTCATGACGGCTCGTAGTGGAATGCAGCCCGGTGGCCACGTGACTGGGTTAATATAACAAGCTGTCGCGATAGTTGCACCGCCGCTATCTCTCTAGCAGCGATGATAACACAACAAAAACTACTATCCTTAGTTCGTACAGCTGTCTACTAATTTGCTATCACAATTGTTGCTTCACTTCTTGAGTATTAAACCAGTCAAAAGGCAAAGGACAGAGAAGAGATGTGGCACACAACTGGACTAAAAACTGTTGTTCAGTAGCTCAGTAGTCCAGTCGTTGTGTGTGCCACGTCTCTTCTCTGTCCTTCATCTTTTGACTAGTTTAATACTCAAGAATATGTACCAACTGACCCAGATTGCAACTCTACTCCGTTGCTGCACCTTTCAGGCAGAACTGCGACTTTTTTTTTTGCAGTCTGTTGAAAAACGTGTCAACGAGGTTCTACTATCCGTGTGCATTTTCTTCTTGCCCAAATCGTCAACGATTGCCTTCTGGAAGGCATAAAAGTGTTCGCACGTGATCTCAGAAATGTTTTTGCACACCACTTAACGCCTCAGCACATCAAGTGCAGGGAGCATTTCAGCCGTCGTGGCTGCTGCGGTCCTCGTCTTCTTTCTCGCTGGTCACTGTGATGTGGTCCGGTTCGCTCGATGGGGGAACCAATGAGAGATTTAGCAGCTACATGACGCAGCCGGTTGCTTGGCGACTGTGGATCCCGCCCAGATCCCACTGTGCCGGCTTGTCTGTGCCGGTCGCTCCGCTGGATCGACCACCGCCGCTGCTCATGCGTTCATATAATCCGCAGGGGCGCGGCAACGCGTTCGTAACACCCGATGTTTGTCATATTAAGAGCAATGTATTTTGGCCAGGGAATGCTATAAATTCATATCACAGCAAAATTCGTACTAGCCGTGATCGTATCATCGGGGTTTTACTACAGTCACACGAAATAGATCCCCAAGCATTCTGCATCTCATAATCCAGCAAAGAGATAGATGGCTCCGATACGCAATCACCACGCATATTTTGTATGTGAAAGGCTTCTGCAAGTTCACAAGCTTTTTCGTCTTTCTGTTTGCGATGATAGTTCTATCAAAAAAAGGCTTACAACCACATGCTTTGCAACGTGCTCAAAGATGAGAGGTAGTTATTGTGCTGACACTGGTACTCTTTCATGCAGCTGCCAGTCTTCCCTATGTAGGCTTTTCCACAAGACAGTGGGATCTCGTAAATGACACCAACAGCGCAAGAGACAAAAGAGTTTCGATGCTGTTTTAGCTCCACATGACTTGGCAGACAGCAAGGTACCTGCACGTTGTTGCCACATTACTCCTCAACATCACTAATGCCGTAGACGACTTGTTTGTGTGCACCTTCCGCCACAGCATGCAACGACCTCAAATGCACAGTTTTGCAGTGCCTCGAGGCATCGCATCAGAGTAGGCTCCAGCAGCTCCTTTCTGGAGAGGATCAGTGACCATCACAAGTGCAGCACTGGATGTGTCAATTACTCGGTGAGCACCCTTAAAACACCAGCGAATTTACAATTTTATGTGAACTGTTCTTGCAACGCCTCCCACAGTCTGCCTGCATAGTACTAGCAGTCTCCAACAATACGAGTCTCGAGCGGCTAGCTCAACTGGCCGACTGCATCTGCGACTGCTCGTCTTCGACCTCGCTATCTATCACCACGGAGCAAGCAGGACCTCGGGCAACGCTGACCACCAACCTCGGCACCACGGTTCGCCTTCCTGTGAAAAAACAATGCGGTCTCGCAGTGAATCTAGAGATCCGCAGCAACAACTGTTTTGGTACCATTGTCGTTTTCGAGGACGAGCAAGTCGCTGCACTAAGCCCTGCCAGTTGCTAACGGTAGCATGGGACATTGGCCCTCATTCTTGTCGACACCGGAGCCAAGCTATCATTCCCGCCATCGCCGGAGATTGCCAATGCAGCCACACCCGCTCTGCATACACTGAACAACACTGTCATTGCGTCATATGGGCTCCGGTCAATGACGATAGACATGGGACTTGGGCGCCGGTTGAGATGGGTGTTAGTGGTCGCTGACGTCAGCTTTGCCATACTGGGAGTGGACTTCGTCAGCCATTTCGACCTGGATGTGAGTGTTCTCGATCGGTGCCTAAAGGATAACATCGCTGTATAGCCTCTCCTACTCTGGCATCTGTACATGTAGGCCCGTCTCAACGTATGACGAGGTACTTGCCAAGTACCCACAAGGAAGGTGACGCATCATATCATCACCACCGGTCCACGGACGCTTCTGGGGAAGAGGCTAGAAGGTGCCCGATGTGAGTTCGAGCATCAGCTCAGCGTTATTCGTTCTTCCTGCAGCAGTTGGTCTCTCCATATGGTACCAAAGCTGGACAATGGCGACTGGCAGCCTTGTGGTGATTACCCGGCTTTGAATGTCGTCACTACTCCGGATCAGTATCCCCTTCCCCGCATATATGACATCAGTGCTCATCTCAAAAGAACCAAAATTGAGTTCATGACCACCTACCACTAAATCCTATCGACAGTAGCGCACCCAGGATCTCTGCCGAGGGGGCTGAATTTTTTTTCTTTTTTTGGGGGGGGGGGGGGGGGGCATTTTACTCCCTTACAGGCCAAAATTGCATCTTTTTTCCCCCCATAGAGCTGCTTCAGTGGTATTCAACGCAAAGCCATCGAGTACGTGGTTGGCCCACCTTGAATTTTAGAGTGAATGATTAAATACAAGTCAATGATAGCGTGCTTTTGTTACTCAAGAAAATTCGACCTCAAGCCACCCCAGGAATTGTAAGGACAATGTGAATAGAGCACTCAAGGCTGAAGGTGCACGATGGACTGGTGGGGCTCAACGCATGGGGGAGAGGTTAACTCGGCCTCAGGGGGGTTAGAACCCCCGAACCCCCCTGTCGGTGCGCCACTGTATCGAACCGAGTAATGTTCCGAAGACAGCAACAGCAATTACAACACCATTTGGCCTATTTCAGTTTGTCTGCATGCCTTGTGGCTTGATGAATGCAGCACCGACATTCTAAAAGTTCATGGATGAGGTCATGCATGGACTGCTGTTCGTTTTTGTCTACCGTGAGGACATTTTAGTTGCAAGCACAGAAGAAGAGCACCTTCTCTTCGAGAGACTTGATAAACATGGCCTGGTGTTAAAGCCTCAGAAGTGCAGTTTCGGAGGCCATCGCATCACACCCCAAGGCATCATGCCACTGGAATCGCAGGTGCGGGCAATCGAGGACTTCCCTTCTCCAACTTCCTTCCGAAGTTGCATGACTTTCTGGGGCTCATAAATTTTCACAGGTGCTTCATACCATCCTGTGCACAAGTTCTTCAGTTGCTTACTGACCTGCTGTGTCCAAGAAACCACTGACCTTCCACTGGTACTTGGGGCACTGCTGATTCATCTGCTGCCCTACGCGCCTCATGGTAGACGTGTCGGCAGGGGGTGCAGTGCTGCTGCTCAGCACGACGGCACAGACTGGAGGCTTCTTCTCAAGTGCCTAAAATCTACAGAGGCTCGCTACTGCACCTTTGGGAGAGAAATGTTGCCCATCTGTTGCTCGGTCAAACCTTTCCCTTTCTTCCTTGAAGGCTGCACTTCTGACCGACCACAAACCCTTTACCTTCGTCTTCAAGAACAACAGTTCTTCCTACTCAGAAGGAGAGCTTCAACAGTTTTCCTTTATTTCTTCATTTTCTACTGACATCTGCCACATCTCTGGGACCGAAAACTCTGGCATCTGACGCACTGTCTCAGATCAGCACCGTATCTGCTGGTTCTTTAGATTTTCAAGCCTTAGCCGCCAATTGCGGGGAGAATGCTTGTAGCTCACTGAATGGCCTCTTCCCCACACATGGGTGATGTGCGACATATTGCAGGCAGCTTTTCACCGGTTCGTGACCCAACAAATTAGGCAGCCGAAATTTTATTCTCTGCATGGCCTAAGCCATCCCAGCATCAGAGCGTCACAGAAGCTTATCATGCACCATTTTGTTTGGCCAGGCATTAACAAATATGTTTGAAGCTGGGCAAAAACCTGTCAAGCCTTTTGGGCAGTGGAAGTGGCCCGGCACACGCGCACGGCGGTGCAGCTATTCCAGCCACCAGAGAGCCATTTTGACCATGTGCACTTAGATGTGGCGGGAACTCTTCCTCCCTGCCAAGGATTTAAGTACCTCCTCACCTGTGTCGACCGGTGCTGAAGGTGTGCCTCAAGCCACTCTGCTGCAAGACATCATGGCTGAAACAGTGGCAGATGCACTTATTGCTTCCGGTACGGTATTCACAGTACGACTGCCCCCTGCGCATAAACACTGACTGAGGCCGACAGTTCTAAAGCTTTCTTTTTTCTGCCCTTATACAACACCACGACTTACCACCAAGCAAGCAAAGGCACGGTCGAGAACCTCTACCGACAAGGCGTCATTGACCCCCACACTCGATAGACAGCACTGGGTGGAGAAGCTGCCTCTCGTGCTACTTGGGCTGCACAACAATCAAGGACGACCTTGGAGTCAGTGCAGCGGAGATGCTCTATAGGTCATCAATCCATGCCCCAGGTGAGTTCTTTGGCATCCAGCAAAACACTCCACTGGTGCCCTCGGAGCACTTAGAGACGCACTATTCCTGGCTCGACCAGCTTTGGCCTACAGCCCCATGTGTCACCTGCAAACAGTATGCGTTTGACAGTGAACACCGCAGCGCACGTCTTTCTGCGACGCGACACCATCAAGCCACCACTGACTCCTTCCTACAACGGCCTCTTTCGTGTGGGTATGCATTCGGACAAAACCTTGAAAATTGACGTTCGTGGTCAACTAGAGACTGTATCTTGTGACTGCCAGTCTATCTTGAGAATTACCTGTTCCATTCCTTCATTCCCTTTAAGCTCTGCAGTCTGCACCTATTTTTGTAGCCACTGTCCGCGCCTGGTGGCCATGTATGCCGGTGGTCCTATCATTCTGGCAGCCGTCTATTGTCTTTTTGTCAACAAGTTCCCTTGCTTTCAGGGTCTTATTGTCTCACCTGCTTTCCTTTCTGCTAGCTCTCCCGAAATGCACATATTTTTTCTCTGCTTCCCAGCGTACCTTTCTCTTGACAATAAAAGCAGTCTACTACTCTTTCCTCCAGCTGCGAAGACGTGTTTCTTTCAGCGTGTTCAAAGGGGCTGGTTGGTTCATCATTAGAAAAATACAGAAACAGCGTGACACAGGACGAGTGAAGAGCACAGGACAGAGCACTGACTAACAACCAAATGCTTTATTTCCAGAAGCGGCATATAAAGGCATCGTCACACAAAAGGAAGAAAAAGAAGGATAAGCGTTAGCCACGGAGATAATCCAGTTCTTTTGTTGACAGCGTGATGGACGCAGAACTGATGCATGCGTCGCCGCTTGTGAATATGCAAAAATATATCTTCAAATTATTTTGCACTTATCACCAAAGATCGGGCTGCAACCACACATGTTGCAGTGAGTAGCCAGACGACTGTACGGGGTACTGTTTAGTGAAGTGGAATGCTCGCGCAGGCGATCGTTATTGCATCTCCCCGTTTACCCAATAATAGCAATGGTTGCATGTGAGCGAGATTATACATATGACCTGCGTTGTACATTCAATGAACTTGCGAGCATGCTTCTTAGAGCAGTTTCTTCGCGCAACAGTATCCACCCTGTTGACTATTTTGCATAACCCACTCAGTTTGTTAGGGGCATTACACATAACCCTCACTCCTGCCTTAGCGGCAATTTTCATAATGATATGGGAAACACGGTGTACAGTCTGTTTCACATGCAATGCAAAAACGCCCATGTACTCAAATTTAGATGCGTGTTAAAGAACCCCAGGTGGTCAAAACTACGGCGTGCCTTATGATCAGCATGTCATTACGGCATGTAAAAACGTCACAATTGAATTTTTTATAATTGAAATAAAGGAATAGTTGTAACACCGTCCTTATCTGTCCTCTGACTGTCCTTATTAGAACGCATTCAGCAATTTACTGTGGTAATTTTAGATAGTATTAAATTTCTTTTAGTAATGTCTTTTTTTTCCCAGTAAATTGTGCCATGCGTTCTGTAATTTAAAGAAATTGTTCTGTAGAAACAATGAACCTCAGGTATGAATAATTGTGTAAGTCTTCTACATTGTCCAAGCATTTGCAAACCAGAGTTGTAATTTGGGGATTTCCCGGAGGGTAGCTTTTTGTGTAATTTCTTTTGTGTTTGTATGTACTCCTTCAAGGGCCCAAGTGTGGTATTTGAATATAATAATGACACGAAATAATAGCATGTGCTGACTCATAGCATGTGGTATTGCATAGTTGTCTTGTGACAATGCACTTGTATTCAGAGAGGAAAGGTCATTAATGTTGTAATGTGCATGTGAAAGCATAACGTTTAATGGCTCGTTAGTGCACTGCAACATGCTGCCGTACCAACGTGAAACATTTTCCCTGCTGTTCTCTGTGGGCGTGCGTAAGCGGCGGGACAAGCAGGAAGCAATCTGTCTAAATGCACTTCTCCACGCAGCAACACGGGCAAGCGGCTGATGGCCAAGTGCCGGCTGCTCTACCAGGAGAACGAGGAGCTGGGTAAAATGATTTCCTCGGGCCGCATGGCCAAGCTCGAGGGCGACCTGGCATTGCAGCGCAACTTCAGCGAGGAGATGAAGAAGAGCCAGACGGGTGAGTGTGCACCGCGGCCGCGGGTGACGCTCTCCCCCTCGAGCCTCTCTCTCGCTGCGTGCAGAGCAAGATGAGTTCCTGCTGGAACTGGACGAGGAGGTGGAAGGTATGCAGAGCACCATCTACCTGCTGCAGCAGCAGCTGCGCGAAGCAAAGGAGGCGCGGATTCAGGCCGAGCGGAGGCTGGCCACCGAGCGCGGGGACGAGCCCGTGCTCAACGGGCACGTCGCGGGCCCCACTGCAAGCGCGCCGCCGGCTGCTGCCCCTCCGCCGGCCAGGGGCGGCAAGCGCACGGCGTCGCGGGCAACGCGAGCGGCGCCTCGGCGCAGCGCTGCGCCGCGGACACGGAAGCGCGCACGAGAGCAGGGCGCGGACGGGCCGGATGCCAAGGTGTCCTCGGCACTGGAGATAGACGCGGACACCGAGGTGCAGGTGGCACAGACGCTTGCCTACCTGTTTGTGGCCAACAAAGAGCGACACCAGGATGGCTCATCCGACTCGGCCGCAGCCGATGATGCGCAGGACCTCTGATGCCGTGGGCAGACTTGTAAAAAGCATCTCGTGTGGGCGCCATTTCTCATGTGTGATTGTGACACTGCGCATTCTATAGCGAGTGGGGCTGTTTGGGAAAAATCACTTGTTCATGATTTGTGGCATCATTGTGAGAAATAAACTGACTGTTGAAGTGTATTCCACTGTACATTTCTCCACTTACCGCAGGAAACTAGCTCCTTAGCCAAGCGCAGATGTGACTCACGGATGGTTACATTTTATTGAATGGTTGTGTTCCTGTTCAAGTATCATGCTGTGTTGTTGCTTTTTTTAGCCAGTACTGCCAGCTGAGGTTATCGAGTACTTAAATCTCAGCTAGGATATCAACAGTGCAGTCTACTTGTAAGGATACCACATATAACGATATATCGGTTATAACGATGAGTCGACTTAATGTCAACTTGTGCATTAGGTCTATGAGGAAAAAAAACATATATAACGATATGTTATTCACTTCATATCGGATATAACGATCGGAATGTTGCCTTCTGGGCGGCGTTTTCCATGCAGAATAATCGTGGTATTTGCGTTGCTAAGTTCCCCTTAACCGACACAGAGCGAACAGTTTGCCTACACGAGTTCGTATCTGCCTCCATTACCGCGCAGTGCGTTCCGCCACGGAGAGCATCGCGAGTTGGCGCATCGTGCCACAAGATGGCGCCAGCCACTTGTGGCACGAATATGTTAATAGTCATGGCTAGGTGGCGTATGCCACCGCCCGATTTAAAGGGTTCAGCCTCATCCATCCATCCATCCGTTCAGCTTCCCTCTCGAGTGAAGCCGAACGGGATGGTCGTGGCTAGAGTGACCTAGAATTGGAGAGTGCCCGGAACGAGCTTCCAAAAGTGAAGCCAAACGACCGTAACGCCGCTTGGGGCGCTGCGATCGGTAGCACACACTCCGCCATGGCTCAGAGGTAGAATGTCTGCTTCCCACGCAAAAAAACGGAGTTCGAATCTAGGCAAGAGACAATGTTTTTCCCTTTTTTTTACTACTTCATGCGTTGATTTTTTAATTCTTTATACTGCTGCTTAACACTTGCTTCCGTTGCTATGCAATGCAAGAAAAAGTCAAGCAGAAGCTGAAGGAATAATAACAAAATAACAATGTTTTGCAGTGAAAGATAATGTTTGCAGCGCCACCTCACGGGAAAAACAAAACTAAAGCATGCCCTCCGAGAACTGCACGCATACGAAACCCAGCCGACGCCTGCTTGACAGGCTCCGCTGTGCGCTCAAGGCTCATTCACACTAGGCCGACACGGCACTGATTTTGGTCAGACGACTGTTGGCGACAGCAGTCTACATGACGGAAAACGCTGTGACCAACAGTTTAAAAGAAGGATCGGTGTGTGCTACCGATCGCAGCGCCCCAAGTGGCGTTACGGTCGTTTGGCTTCACTTTCAATTTTCAATGCATTGAAAGTGCAGCCGTTCCAGGCACTCTCCATGTTCTAGTACACTCTAGTCGTGGCCGAGTGGATCTCAGCGCAGCAGGAGCAGCTTACCAAAGAATAAGTTCAATTTTTGTGTATTTTTATTTGGTTGATAGAAGTGTTAGGTTAACCGAGCTATCTATATATATTGTTTTTCATGCTTTTTTAGTTTCTTGGTTAGTTTGGTAGGACGTTAGTAGGTAGCGAATAGTTGTATTTTTTGGAAGCGGGTTGTGGCGCACGTGTTGCATTGTGAAAGCAGTGTAGGGCAGCAGATTTAAACCGTGATAAGGGAAGCTAGTGGAGGTAGCCGGATAGCGAGATTGCCGTACGGCTTACCGTGGGGTTTTGGTCAGGTATCTTGGCGGGCTTTCTCGGTAGGTGGTCGGGCGGGTGATGGAGCGGCAGGCTAGGGAAGTCGGGGGTGATGGCGAGCTGGTGCAGTGCGAGGAGTGCAAACGTTTGTGTTATTTGGACGAGACGCACTTCGCAAGTTTAGCCGACGCTGAGGAGGCTAGCTTCGCGTACAGGCTGTGTGAAGGATTTAACGGGGCTATGCGGCAGATGGAAGGGGAATGGGCAGCTAGTGTGCAGGAGCTCAAAGGGAAGTTTAACATTGTAGTGCACGTTAAAGAACCCCAGGTGGACAAAATTAATCCGGAGCCCTCCACTACGGCGTGCCATCAGAACTGGTTTTGGCACGTAAAACCCCAGAAAGAAGAAGAAGAAGTTGAAGGTGGAGCGAGAGCGGAGGATTGAGCTCAAAACTCGGATCAGCGAGTTGCTTGATAGGGAGGGGACAGAGGCCAACCTGGTAGAGCGAATAGCTGGCAAGCTACAAGAAGAACGGGAAAAGTGGGCCGTGCTGGAAGAGCGGGTGGAGACGCTAATGGCACAGGCGGACAACGGGGACATCGCGGAGTCTCAGGCAGAGGCACTGCTATGAGAGCAGGGAGGGACACCTAGGGGCCGTAGAACAGCGGGCTAGAGCCGGCGGCAGCACGGGGGCTCCACAACGTTACAGCGATGTAGCGAGGCAGGCTTCAGGTGGAACGGGACGAGCGGCAGTGAGCCTGTTGCCGCATGTCAGTGGGGCACGACGGGTGGAGAACCAGCTAGCGCGAACTGGAGGACAGCAATCGCATGCGGGAGGCGAACATGTAGAGCGAAGGGTCCTGGTGGTGGGGGACTCCAACGTAGCGAGGATTGAGGAGGGCATCCTTACAAAAGTGAAGGCAGACGGGCGGGTGGAGGCCCAGTCAGGGAAGTGCATGGTTGACGCAATGGAAAAAGCTCAGAAGGTGGTATGGGACAGCATGTAGCACGAAAATCTGGTCGTTATCCACGCTGGTCTCAACGATGTGCTGAAGGGAAGGAGCCAGAACCTAAAGAGACAGAGGTTGGGTAGCGTAAACTCAGAGAAGCCTCTGCGAAGGTGCATGTGACCATATGCACAATCCCAGAGGTCCAGGGCCAGGCTAGCAGGATGGAACGGAGTGTGATTGAGGCTAACCGGGTCATTAGGGGTCAGCCGACCACTTGGGTACGGCGTAATAGACGTAGACCCGGACGTGTACGAGTCTGGCTCCCACCCTTTTGCACAGGATGGCATTCACTACAGTGGTGCCACGGGCGGGAGTGTAGGTAATAGGATAGGGCGCCAAGCTTTTGGGGGACCCAGAGCCCTGAGGCCACCAGTGTAGACAAAGACGGACCCGGAGAGGCCCCAAGATACAAGAAACGTAGAATCGGTAGGAGAAGAAATAGACTTAAGCACCAGGGGCAAGGTTATTCGGACATAGGGTATATTAACATGCAAGGTGGCAGGAATAGGCTGAAGTGGGAGGAGATATACGATCAATTAAGGCAGGAAAAGATGATGGTATACATGTTTGTGGAGACACATCTTAAGGACATAGAGCAACCACCCTGTAATCCTGACTATGCATGGGAATATTGCAATAGAACAGAGGGCAGCAGAAAAGGGGGTGGAATTGGGGCATTCATTCATAAAAGTATGAATTGGCAAAGGGTCAAACAGGAATGCAAGGAGCACTTATGGCTAAAAGGGAAAGTGGCAGGAGAGCAGACACTTCTTGGCTTTGTATACCTGTGGACAGCACCAAATGCCAAAGAGGAAAACAAAAAAATGCTGGAATGCATATCAAGTGACATTAATGAGCTAGGAGGAGGGTGCGAGATTATTATACTAGCAGACATGAACGCACACATAGAAGACATGGAAGGGTACACAGACTCATCAGGCAACATGACGCTGGATATGTGTGAAAGGCATGACTTAGTTGTATGCAACAGTACTGAGAAGTGTGAAAGGCACATAACATGGGAGGTAGGGAGCCTGCAGTTTACGATAGATTGTGCACTAATGTCACATATGATGCATGATAGGCCAAAGGTAATGAACATAGATGAATATGGCTCCAGAAGTCTAGGAAGTGACAATTGTATTAAGGTGAGTTTTGGAAGAGAAATGAAAGTAGGTGGGAGGCAAGATGAACAACCAGGTGGGATATTTTACTTGGGAAAGCAGCTGGAAATAGCAACCCAACAAATTGAAGTAATTTCAGAGGATACTAAAACAGAATGGACATACGCGAGTTTAACAGGGCTATTTGAGCTGGAGCTTGCTAAGGTATGAGTCGGGCCCAAAGGGAGCAGAAGGCCCAAAGGGAACAGAAGACGTAAACCCAAGAGCTGGTGGGATGAGGAGGTTAAGAAGGTCATAGAGAATTGTCAGGAAGCATCCAGGGAACACAGATATTCAAAGCAGAGGGGTGAACCAGAAGCTGATGAAGGCAGAAAATGGAATAACTTCTTAAACTGTAGAAGGGAAGCATCCCATTTGATCAATGAGAAGATCAGAAGAAAGGGGACATAATGGTTGTCAGAAGTAAACAAAAAGGATAGAAAAGCAGCAAAGAAATTTTGGAAACATCTCAACTCCTTGAGTAATAAGACTAGCCTAGAGCAGAGGTTTATAGTTACAGATCAAGGTGTTCGGCTAGAAGGAGATGAGGCTATGGAACATATAAGAACAACGATGACAGAAGAACTTGAAGAACAAAACGTAGCATGTGCTCATTCAGGTGAGGTTAGTGCAGTGGCTCCACTTGAACAAAGCGAGTGGGAAAGGGCAGAGAAGAGGGTTCCTAGTAGCACGTCGCCAGGTACTGATGGTATCCCAATTATGTTAATAAAGACATTGGGCCCAAAATCTAAGAAAGCATTAAGAGAGGCAGTGAGCAAAATGATAATGGAAGGTAAAGCCCCCGATGGGTGGAGACTGAGCAGGATGAGTATGATATTTATTTATTTTGTGACGTCACAGTAAGGGCGGACCTTTATTGAGCCCGAGAGACGACACGGCGAAGAAGGGCGGCGTACACAACCAGCCTTGAACAGCCTTCGACACAGTCCACGCTGATGATGATGATGCGCCCGCACGCGCGCTGAAGATGAGGGGCACACGCATGATGATGATAATGTACAGATGAAGAAGTGCACAATAAATGCCCACACTAATTTCCCTCGCGCGAAAGCGGCCATCCTGGCCGCTGCCTAAAGGTACGGGGAACGCCGCGTGATGGGCTTCATACGAGAAACGTGGACCACTTCGGTAGAGCGGCAACTGCGGTCAGTTGAAGAAACAACAGTGGTCACTCGATAATTAACTGGAGAAGTCATTTCCAGGACCGTGTAGGGGCCAATAAACTGACACTGAAACTTCTCGCACAACCCAGGAGTGCGAACTGGTGTCCAGAGCAGCACTTCATCGCCAGGCTGGTAGAATACTACGCGATGATACGTGTCATAATGATCCTTGCGGTCCCGCTGTCTGGCTGCGGTGTTGACGCGGGCACGCTGGCGACAATGA
Organism: Dermacentor silvarum; assembly: GCF_013339745.2. Taxonomy (NCBI): domain Eukaryota; kingdom Metazoa; phylum Arthropoda; class Arachnida; order Ixodida; family Ixodidae; genus Dermacentor; species Dermacentor silvarum. The sequence continues at coordinate 171,102,468 of NC_051161.1, read as the reverse complement.
ATGAGGCGGGAAACATATTCTTCACAGAAAGATCGAGATGGACTGACAGGGGCAGAGAAGAAAGAAACATGGAGAAAGTAACTGGGTGAACGGCCATAAACAAGGTAGAATGGCGAGTAACCGGTTGTGCGTTGAACGGCGGTGTTATACGCGAAGGTGACGAATGGCAAAATTGTGTCCCAGTTTCTGTGATCGGGCTATCATGTCAGAGAGCGTACGATGAAACCGCTCAGTCAGGCCGTTGGTCTGAGGATGATAACTTGATGTAGTCTTGTTAGTGGTGCCAGAGGTTTTGAGCACTTGGATCGCCTACCAGTTGGGAAAGGAATGTCTTTCCGCGGTCGCTCAGGACACGAGGGGTGCCATGGCGCAGGATTATAGATTGAAGAATGAAGGCAGCGACTTCGGAAGCCGATGTTGAACTTACACAAGCTGTTTCGGCATAGCTGTCACTATCCATCGACTACCGGCGGGAGTCATGGGAAGTGGCCCATAGACATCGATGCCAACAACCTCAAATGGTTCCTCAGGACATGAGACTGGTAGTGGTTGCCCGGCAGGAGCTGATGTTGGACGTTTGCAACGCTGACAAATGGCGCAGGAAGCGACGTATCTCGCCACACTGGTAGACAGGCCAGGCCAGTAGAAGCGACTTCTTATGCGGTCGTAAGTTTTCTGGATATCAAGGTGGCCAGCCGTCAAATCGTAATGAAAGGCCCGAAGGACACGCGCACGAAGGCAACGAGGTAGCACGGGCAACCAGCGTCGTCCATCAGGATGGTGGATATGGCGGTACAGCACGGAGTTTTCCAGCTTAAATTGTGTCAGCTGTCGACGAAGCCGGGCGTTAGGCGGCGCGAAGCTCCATGAAGGTGGTCTATATTACGGCCACAGTACGAGTCAGCGAGTTGTTGAGACGAAAATGATTGATGGTTGTGCGAAGTGAGATAATCAAGAGTGGCGAAGGACAAAACCGCCGTAGAAGAGACGTCAATGAGTGCGTCACTGGAAGTGGTGGCGGAATCATTGGTGAGTGCGGCTGTAGGAAGCGGGCAGCGAGAAAGAGCGTCTGCGTCTTGGTGCTTTTTATCAGACTTGTAGATAATTTCAAAGTCGTATTCTTGCAGATGAAGAATCCAGCGACCAAGACGCCCTGACAAGTTTTTGAGTGTGGAAAGCCAGCATAAGGCGTGGTGATCCGTCACGATGGTAAAATGGCGACCGTGGAGATAAGGGCGAAATTTCTGGACGGACCAAACGACAGCGAGGCACTCCTGCTCGGTGACGGTATAGTTTTTCTCGGCAGGTGTGAGCACGCGGCTGGCATACGCAACGACTCACTCACGCGATGAGTTGTCTCGCTGGAGGAGCACAGCACCTATGCCATGGCCGCTAGCATCCGTGTGCAAGAGTGTGGGTGCAGTCTCATCAAAATGACACTGTACAGGTTCAGATGTGAGGGCGCCCTTTAGCTGGTCAAAGGCAGATTCACATTCAGGTGACCACACGAAAGGAGCACCAGAACGAAGTAAGTGGTGTAAAGGTGCAGCTATAGAGGCGAAATCGCGAATAAATCGGCGAAAATAGGAAGCGATGCCCAGGAAACTGCGTAGGCCCTTGGTCTTTTCTGGACGAGGAAAGTGAAGCACCGCCGAAACCTTGTCAGGATCAGGTCGAATACCATCCTTGATTACAATAAGACCTAAGACCTTGATCACCTTGCTTGCAAAATGACACTTTTTGGTGTTGAGCTTGTGGGGGTCTTCCCCAACCCGTAGCGCGTGTAATCGCAGCTACGCAGGGTTCGGGCGAATAAGGCAACAAGCGAGTCAACTCAACAACGTTTATTGCTGTGGGCCATAAAACACACTTGCAGAGGGAAGTCCGCTCTGTATAATAACTAATAAAATAGGCTTGCCTCGTCGCGTGTAGTAGTCACGCAAACGAGGTCACTCACGGGTTTCAACGGGTATATCCGTAAGGGCAGGTCAGGAGTAGCGATGTCAGAGAGCCCCGGGAGTCTCTCGGTCGAGCTCTTTTATACCTTTTTACCTTTCCGCGAGGGGACTGTCCTCCTCGCCCGCCGGATACTTTACCTCCTCCCGTGCGGGCGCGCGCGTCGTCAGAGGCGAGCGAGAACCGGGAGAGGGCAAAGTGCATTTCCCCCGTGTCGGCGTGTCCGCCCGGCTCCCGCGGCGCGCGTTGTGCGCGCACGAGATGTCCGCCCGGCTACCGCCGCGTGTGCTCCGTTCGCAAGCGACGGGCGAGCGCCCACGGGAGAAGGTGGCAGCGTGTGCTCAAGTTGGTTCTTTATATGGTGTGCTCCCCACAAGTTTGTATGGGTGTTCTGTGTCCCCAATCCTCCCCCCCCTTAAGAAGGCCCCCGTACGTTGAGGCTGGCACCTAGGGACATCCGTTGGCCTGAGTACCCGCCGAGGTTGGCGACCGAGGAAGCGTTGTGGTGATGTGGCCCTCAGCTGGCGGACACTAGATGCCGACTCGGAGGCGGCTGGTCAGCTGCACTGCTCACGCTTGCGAGGCGGGCTTGCGAGGCGGGATCGTTGTCGGGGCTCGAAGGTGGCTCTCAGTGCTGCGCCCTAGGTGTAGGCTGCGCTGGAGGGGGTGGTCGTCTGCCGGCCGCCGGCTAGCGGTTCGTGCGGCTCCAAGGCCAGCGTAGCGCCGTCAGTACTGCAAGGGCGTAAGTTGTTCCAGCGCGTACTGCAGGCAATCCGCACGGCCGTATCTCGTCTTGCTCTGCTCCTGGAAATTATTAGCAAACTGCACGAAGCGGCACTGTGATCAGCAGCATAGTTGGCCGTATCCGGGAACCCCGTCGACGTCTGTTACGAAGGGAATGTTCGCAAGAATCATCACCAATTCGAGTCGCAGCACAAGATAATCACCGCACTGTCCCTCACAGCAGTCTTTGGTGAAAGCGCACACCCACGCGTCGAACGTTCACGCCACATTCCCGTCGTGGCCTTGACGACTCGTCGTCCATACTCGGCGCTCCATGGTCACTAGACGTTCGCTTCCCCGGCAGGAACTACCAAGGTGCCAGCCCGGCGCGGCTGTATGCTCACGCGGTACGCAACGCCACCCGGACTTACGAATGTTTCTCGCAGTCGTCGGGTTACGCAACTAGCAGTCAGATTACCTTCGCCTGCTACGCAAATTGTAGCGCGGCTGCGGGCTCGCCGTTTGGTGCTGGCTGCTCTCTCTCACCGATCGCGGTTGAGGGAGGGCCTGATCGTCATCCCACTGCTCATCACGCGGCACGCAGCGTTTCAGGTCGCATACGTGTACCGGTCCGCCGATCGGCTTTCCTTTTATTCTCGAACCGGTAAACAGGCGAGGAAACGTTCTCTCTCACTTGATACGGCCCGGTCCACTTCGGCGCCAGCGAGGCAGCGAACTGTTTGGTAGCATCGCTGAGAACGTGCTGGCGTCGAAGCACGAAATCGCCCACTTCGTAGTGGACGTTCCGATGCGAGCGGTCGTACTGCGCCTTCTGCTGTGCCCTAGCAGTGCGAAGATTACAGCGTGCTTTATGTAAAGCTTCCGTCATCTTGGCACGTAGATGCGTCGCGTATTCAGCTCGTGCTGACGGCACGACTGGCATTCCGCTGCGATCCGCGAGAACCCTATCCATCGGATTCGGCAGCTATGGTCGTTGCTGGTCGGCAGCTAGCTCTCCCCAGGTTGAGAGAAGAAGGCGCATACCCAGTCGAGCGGTTCACTGTTGATCGCAATGCAAACCCGATCTCTGGAAGGTAGGTATCCCACTCCTTATGCCTTTCAGAGAACGCGACAAGCATGTGCTTGATGTTGCGATTGACTCGTTCAGTGGGGTTCGACTGAGCATGGTAGGTTGTCGTTTTCTTATGCTTAATGCCAAGTGCGGCGCATGAGTCAACGAACACCTTTGCAGTGAAGTAGGACGCATTGTCCGTTATCAACTGCTCCGGAAAACCAAACCTGGTGAAAACCTCCATCAACTTATCCATGATCACCCGTGCTGTCAGTTTTCGAAGGGGGAAAAGTTCTACCCATTTACTGAAGTGATCCGTGACCACCAGCAAGAATTTGTTCCTGCTCGGTGTTGTGGGATACGGTCCCATGACGTCACACGCCGCGATTTGCCAGGGAGTCTGACTGTCGATAGGCTGCATGAAGCCGGGCGGTCGTCCGCCTCGGGGCTTCATGCTTTGGCACACATGACACGAGCGGGCGTAGCGAATCACATCCCGTTTCATGCCTGGCCAAGTAGCGAAGCGACACAACTTAACGTAAGTCTTGGGGCCGCTCGCGTGCCCAGCGATGCACGAGTCATGAAAGTAGCGTAGCAGTACTCCTCTCAACGCGCGCGGTATCACCATCTTAAACGCCTCACTTGTGTCGTTCTCGGTGGGAATATACCTCAGCAGGACGCCGTCGGAATTCAGCAGATAGGAATCCAGCGCGCTCACAGCATTAGGTGTCACTTTAACATACGCTCTCCGACACCTAATTATATACGCTGAAATGCACAAGTGAGAGGAGTGTCATTAATAATGTAAGTAAACTCAGATGTCTGTTTCTTTCTTAATGTTAGCGTTACCGAATTTTGGGCATTTAGAGTCATCTGCCACTCCTGACACTAAGGAAAGGCAGAATTTTGTATATGATGATTATCACTGTGATTAATTTCGCGGTACGAAATACAATAGTCAGCGAATAGACGGATGTTACCATGTAATCGGGAAGGCAAATCTTTTATGTATATTAAAAATAAAACTGGGTCCAAAACACTGCCTTGGCGTACTCCCGATGAAAAACAGGTGCTAAATTGGAAGCTTCGTTATGAATATACACGAATTGTGAGTGGTATAGATCAGCACAGTCACTCATGAATGCACTCACTCACACTCGCACTCATTTCAAAGGGGTGAGTGCGAATGAGTGCCAGTGATTGCGAGTGCAGGTGAGTGAGTGGAGATGAGTGCGAGTGAGTGTCTGTGAGTGAGAGTGGAGGTGAGTGCGAGTGAGTGCCAGTGAGTGTGAGTGGAAGTGAATGCGAGTGCGAGTGAGTGCTGTGAGTGTGAGTGGAGGTGAGTGTGAACGTGAGTGAGTGCGGGGCCTGGAAAAAATTATGGTGAGTGTGAGTATTCTCCCACACTGCCGACCTATGACTAACACTCACAGGCACTCACTAGCACTTGCACTCACCTCTGTGTGAGGGCAATTATATATGCACTTGCACTCACCTCACTGCAGCGACGACCACGCTCACTGACACTCCCTCGCACTCACCTCCACTCACACTCACTGGCACTCAATCGCACTCACCTGCACTCACACTCACTCGCAGTCGCACTCACGCCTTTGAAATCAGTGCGAGTGAGCATGAGTGAGTGCACTCAGTGAGTGCGGCGACCTATGCTTAACTTAAGCTCCTCCTTACTGCTGTAATGAAGGATAGGGTTGCCAGATGGCCCCAACAAAAAATAGCCAAATGATCCCAAAATGTAGCCCAAAGATAGCCAGACCCAAATTTTTTGTGACCCAAAAGTAGCCAAAAACATAGCCAAAAGTTTGATGTTCTGCAGGTGTCTTATAGATAGTGCAGATGGTTCACCGCGTATTTCCGGCTCCGAAATTACTTCCGCCTCATGCAACCAGCACAACAGTGGCCTCAAGATCTGCGTAAAGAATTATAGTGAGAGCTGCCACTCAGACGTGGATTTGGACACCACTTATTGTTACAACCAGCCGAAGGATTTCGTTTCCGATTGATTCATGACGCTATCAGTATTTACTGAGTCACGTTCTGAGCTAACTTTAGTTCACGCCTCGCTTTACTCGAGGCAATTTTCTATAAGTGTCGGGCAAAATACTGCCAGCTCCAGCCTCTAGGATCAGCTTCGGCTGGTCGCGATCGAATGCCCAAGAGGCGGCCCGAGCTCAATGCATTTTAGAATAGTGATGCCTTTCCTAAGCTTGATTAATAAAATAAGCATGTTATTTCTATCCCGCTCTCTCTCTTTCTCAATTTTGTATTTCTTTTTCTCGAAAGCAGCTTGACGCTGAGTTAGCAAATGCTGCTGCTTAGAGGCACACTGGACTCTGGAGAAAACTTGAAACCTTCTCGCATTTTCTTTGTGCGAAGAAGGGACATTTGTGACTGCATTAGTGCAAAAACGGAACGACCTGCTGGCCCATAGAAGAAGAGAGGAATTAAAGTTTACAGTTTCAATTGCCACCTGGATTACGGCGCTGGCAATAACCCAGATGGTACTATAGTATCGAAGCGTTGAACTGCGCAATTTTTAAGCAGGGAGTCCCTGGCAAATTTCGTGCAATCTGAAGCGTAAGTTTCTGTGAATGCAGGCACGAATGCGTATGTTGCAATATTTCCGAGAGGGGCTGTGTACCTTACCTTCAGTGTGAATTGCAAAACAAAGAAATGTAATTCTACTAGGGAACACATACGAGCGCGGCGACGATGTTACCGTGTTGGAACTTTAGACGCAACCTCACTGCAGCGACGACCACGGTAGAAATGCGCTTGGAGTGCCCATATAATTGCTATCACAATCAAAGGAAATACCTCTTGCTTAGTTACCTGTTATTTTGTCAAAGACAACCACTTTTGAAAGCATCACTGGTGAAAGCATTCTCATGTTCCAAAAATACTCATTTTACGGGTGGTCAGCCCGCCGGGGCAGACAACAGTAGAGGAAACGAGCCCGCGTACTCTGATAACCCGTTCTTCGCGAACACACTCGGTTCGACCAGGCTGGCGCACCTTCCGTTACCGTCACTACGTCACACTAACTGAAAATGGCGCACGTGCGTTCTTGCTTCTGCAAAAAGGGAACGCAATAAATATCCTATAGCGCATTCGATTATCCTTTCTTTAATAAAGCCGGTGGGCCGGCAATATCTGTGTGTTTCCCAAGACTATAGAAGGGCAAGAGGGGACGGAACGGCAGTGGTCCTCCACGCGCACCGTGCCGTGGCTACCGATCTTGAGATAACGGCAGACGACGAGCGAGTACAAAGTGCATCCACCGCAAGTACGAAGTGCGCTCGTGCCTGTGCCGGAGTTCGTGATCATGTGGGAGCCTCACGCAAGATATTGACCCTACCTTAAAACATCCTCATTCTCAATTGCAATATTTTAAATTTTGAATGGTTTTATATGCTTGCAGATGCAATAGTTGCCTTCGAATGCGAAATGAATTTCGGACATTTTGTAATAGAGTAAGAAATTTGCCGAGTTTCTTACTCCATTCCGAAACAACGCACCACCAGACGCTTTTAAAACCAAATATGCGCGTAAAGTAAAATTTACCTTTGAAAGAGGGGTCCTTCTCCCATTCCGTCTTATATGTACGGCTGTATTTCGCCCACTTTCCCATGCCTAGTTTTGACAACGGTTTTCTTACTGAACCACGCGTGAAGCCGCAGCAGATGGCGCCGAAACCAAAGCAGAAAGAGAGCTTAGCCTGGAAAGACGTGTAAACAGGGCAGCGATGACTTAACGCCATCCACTCAGCGCCGACATTGCCTAAAAACACACCCTTGCCTACATAACTTTTTAGCAGCAATGAGCTCTGGGTTTTCATAAACCGGCGTTCCCAAATTTTGTCAGTGCTGACGTGGTCCCCGGGACCCGGAAGTCCTTAATACAAAAATAGCCCAGATATAGCCATGTAGCCAAGTCGGAATTTTCGACGCCAAGCCGCGTAAAAAGTAGCCCAATTTGGCTATTTTGCCAAATTGGACCAATTTTGCTAGGGTACGGGATCGGAGTTCCAGGATGATATACTGAGGTGACCCCGCACCTCCACCAATTCTAAAGGTGTTTATTCGGCAGAGCTTGGAGCAGCGCAACGTCAACGGTCAGCGCAGTAACAGCTTTCAAGCACGAGAGCCGTTGCCGATCAAGAGCGCTCGACCCACTAGCGTTTTGATCCAGTAGCGTTGAACCCACTAGCGTCTCTTCTTCGCTACAGTACCTATTTTATTTTCTGATTCTAACAGTTACTTGGCCCGAATAAATAAAACTTTCTTAATTATAAATATAGAACAAGTATGGGAAGCTGTTCATGGAAAAAAAGTTATCGTACGCCTTAATTTTTTTCTTTTTTATTTCTTGGACGGCACCACGTTTTCCACACACCGCCTGTTGGTAGGGTTGCCAGATTGGGCTATTAATAGAGAGAGTTAGAATAGGGGCCCCAAAAGTTTGGGGCCCCAAAGAGCTTTGCGGGTGTTAGTGTTGGGGCACGCAAGAGTGATGAGTTTTAGAATAGGGCTGTGCGTTTGCGAATAGCGTCTCGCGCTTGCAGCGCCACTACGGTGTCAAAGAAAAACTATTATAAATATTAAAATAAACTGTACCATTTTATGATAGGAAGAGTAATTTTGACTTTCGTGATTTTGCGTTTAATTGCAATTAAGATGTTATTCTATTAGCAGCAAGCGATTTATTGCGCCTAATTTTGAGTAACCAACTTGACGTGCCTTCACCAGCCAAGCTAATCCACGTTAAGCCTACGAGCCATGAAGTCGACAATCGAATTCAGAATCAGCGGCGTCTAATGAATCAATCTTCATTACACACGTTAGTTGAGAGGAAGCGATAACCGCAGTCACTTCTCCTAGCTTACGAACTTCACGCGTTACCACGAATCAAGCCGAGTTTGGTACTCGGAGAGCCGCCGCTTCGATGGGTGCCGCCATGTTTGTTGACGCAAAACTTTTGGGGGTGCTTTTGGGGCTCCCGCTAAATCGGCGAAATAGTGTGCCCAACGCAAAACATAAACGCAGTTAGCGTCTCGCGCATGCGCAGTGGTGTCGACGCTATTTCTTTGGGGCCCCTATTCTAAAACTCTCTAATAGCAAAATTGGGCTACTTTATACGCGGCTTGGCGTCGAAAATTCCGACTTGGCTACATGGCTATAGGTGGTATTCACGTGACGTCACGGAAGAGCAGTCTGGCGGGCGCTGTAGCGGAAAGGGCACAAGCTGCGTTGGCCACTATGAAACCGCCATATTTTTGGGGAGCCGGTGTCAACAAAGCCTATCTCCGCTGTTGAAGCGCTGACGATGTGTGTGTTTTTTTTACTTTAGGAGGAGTCACTAAAGTGCCTATCTCTTGCAACTTTGCAAGCATGAATGCCAGCCCCTCATTAATGCACTTAAGCACGTACGCGCAGAATTTAGAGTCCGGTGCGAAGGTGCGCTACGTCGAGAAAGTGGAGCTTTGCGGTGGCGTCGATCCACTTATGCTTACTGGCAAAGAGGCGTCATTTGATCTCGCGCTCGTACCCAAGGTAGAACTTTCTGATATTAAGGACTACCTTGTGCACGCTACAAGCTTCATAACTCACGAACAGCTGAAAGCAAGAAAATCCCTGGAGTCGCACAACTATTTGACCAGCGGCTTTGTTCAAGAACCCCAGCTGAGAAGACACGGCGAGCACGTCATTGTGCGCACGAAGGTAAGACAATCTAAAACGCTACATCAGCTAGTTGGTCTTTGTATTACCGGGTCGAATTGTAACGCTAACGGGTAATACTTGCCAATGTGTGTGACAGTAGTGTGATTCGTGTTCGGAATGTTTCGCTGCGCAGCAAAACATCGTAGCACTTTCTCAAGTTACTGCCAGCGAGCGGCACTTTTTTCATCGTTTATGTACCGTTGCTCCTTCATAGTAGATGAAAATTTCAGAAGTAGGCTTTCGCGCAGCGCAGCGTCCAGCAACGCAGTGCCTTCCGGAGTTAAGGGAGCGAAAACGATACCAAAGAAAATCGTTTGTACGCAATAAGTCAGCTACCACCATGCTGCACCTTTAGAAACACTTGCTGTTTAGCGGCTACTTCCAACGGTTCACCTTGCTCCAGCCCCTCTCCCCCCCCCTTCCTTTTTTTTTTTTTGCAAATTCCCGTCACCTGCCCAAGCGTTTACTACGTTCTACAAATTATCGCTACCAGCGAGGCCGCGAGCTTTGCATACGTATGCGCAGTTGCGATTCGATTGTGCAAGCATAAAAACCACTCGCTGGTGTTTTGCTTGCATGGATACACCTACATTAGTTTCACTCACTGCTGATTTAGTAACTCGCCTTGCTTTTTGTGCAGTGGGGCAACCTGTGTTCTCAGCATGCATAGAACCAGCAGCTAAATAGATCACTTCCTCCGTTTGCAGGTAAACCACTCCCAGGCAATTTCCACTCAGCCACTCGAGCCATGGCTTCTTGTCAAGCAGGATGGAATGGTCAAAGCTGCACACTGCACGTGTATGGCGGGTCTCGGCGAAGCCTGCTCACACATTGGTGCACTGCTCTTCTATTTAGAAGCAGCTTCAAACTTTCGTGATGGTCAGGCTTGCACTGATAAGGAAAATGCATGGCTGCCTCCATACTCAAGTACTGTGCCTTGTGCGCCACTTGCACACATCGACTTTGCGTCAGCTACCACCAAGAAAAGGCGGCTAGATGGACATCGATCATCATCCAAAAAGAAACCAGCCACCACTATTGAGAGGCCTTCACAGTGCGAATGGAAGGGCTTTCTCGACAGAATTAAGAAGGCTGGCAAATATTCTGCAGTGTTGGCACTGAAAAAGGACTATTGCGAGGAGTTCATTCCTGTGCAAGTGAAGCACTCCACTGCTCTTCTCGGACACTTGGCAAGAGACAAGCCATTGTCAAGGGATGCGATGCTGGAGGAGTGCGAAATGTTTGCCCAGGCGTATGTTGTAGAGCCAAAGGTATTTATATTTCCATTGAAGGATAGCTTTATTGATATAAAGTAACTACATGTTGCATGACAGACAAGGCACTGCTAAAAGCTTGAAACTACCAGTGTTTACATTGCCCAACCTGCATGGTTGCTGCTAGCTAAGTGCAGTTTTGTGATCATGTACATTGAATTAGTGTGAAAAGTCATTGTATTGAAAATGCAGGTCTGTAAAGATGTGGAAGCGGCAACGAGAGGTCAGTCGGCCTCACCAACGTGGTTCGCCTTCAGAGCAGGCCGGGTCACAGCATCGACAGCCCACGCAGCTTGTCGAACGACCTTGACTCAGCCATCTGTGAGCCTGGTTAAGAAGATCTGCTACCCGGAGGAGAGCAAGTTTTCTTCTGCTGCAACTAATTGGGGTCTGCGCAAGGAGGACACTGCCAGGAACCAATACGTTGCTGAAGCATCCAGCCAGCACAAAGAGTTTGTTTGCAACAAGTCTGGATTGCATATTAGTTCACATGAGCCCCACATGGCAGCAAGCCCAGATGGCCTGATTTCTTGTGCCTGCTGCCAAGATGGCGTTTTAGAAATTAAGTGCCCATATTCAGCTGCTTGTGTAAAGGACGTTGTGACCCAGAAAAGTGGCTGCTTAGAAGTTGCTGCTAGTGATAATACACTAAAGCTGAAACGACAACATGCTTACTACACGCAAATACAAATGCAGCTTTTTGTTTGCCAGCGCAGCTATTGCGACTTTTTTGTGTGGACACCAGCAGATAGCCATCTTGAAAGAATCTTCCTGGATGCCGAATTTTGTCAAGGGGTCGTGAACAGGAGTAGGGATTTTTTCAAGATAGTCCTGTTGCCAGAGTTGTTATTTAAGACCTGGACAACATCTTCAGAGAACAAAAATGGGCCTGAAGACTCTTCTGATGACGGAGCACTGCATTTCTGTTATTGCGGTGGTCCAGAGTCTGGAGACATGGTAGAATGCAGTGGCCCAGACTGTGAGGGTAAATGGTTTCACTTTCAGTGTGCCAACTTGAAGCGCCCTCCGAAAGCGAAGGCTTGGTTCTGCAAGGGTTGCAAACCCCGAAAGTGATAAATATGCATATTTGTAGTCCTGTTATAGGTAATGTAAGTGCACACATGAAAGGACCTAGTGAACTTGTTCTGTGAAATTAGCCTTACAAAATATTGCTGCATACAAGGGGAAACTGAACAGAGTCATCAAACTGTTCACCTTATCACTGAATTTTACATAGCGAAGTACATTATGAAGGAGCAGTCTAATAAATGTGGAATCTTTGGATGACAGCAGGTATTTTTCATTCGCAGCAGTTTTGTTTCTATTGCAGTGTTTTCTCTAGCATGAGTGCTGCACACGTTGGGTCGCTGGGGTTCTTTGACATAATGGGCTCGGCATGTAATGCACATGGCAAAACATGGTGGATTAGGGTAGGAGCGGATTTCAAGGAACGAAAAGTGAACTTGTGCAAGACAAATTTAGGTGGAAAGATTAACTTTATTTCCAGTGCGACGAGGTTTATTGTTGCCGATAACGTTGCAATAACGTTACGTAAAGGTAGGCACTGCAAGGGCTTTTCGTAGCACGGGGCTCGCGATCACGGCACGATACTTCATCTTCCTCTTCAGTTGGCACATACACAGGGGCGGCCTCTGCTTCATTACACCAGCAGTTGTTTCCGTTGCAGTACATGGCAGATCCTTAGGTGTGGCAGGGCCCCTTCATTTAAAGGGGTTGAGACATCAAATTTGTGGCTTGCGCGTTGTTTGTTTCAAACGTTTCTTATTGCTCCATAAAGCATAATACACGCTGGAAGGATCATATATTCTCGGTAAATAATTTAATATAGCATTATTTATGTGCACCAATTTCGGTTTCTCGGCGCCGAGTTGGACAGTGACGTCACTGGCTAGGAAGCTTGGTCACGTGGGCCCACAAGGCTGTGACGCACGCACTGCTGCATCGTCTGCTCTCGCACACACGTTTTGTACCAGTGCAAGCAAACAAACCCACGCCGACAGTTGCCATCGCTAGCTGCGGCAGCTCCGATTCCGACTGCGTCTTCGTCCGATGCAGCTTATACTGCACTCTAGACTCGAGGCTTGCCCCGTGCTGTGGGTCACCGCTCATCGTACGTCGCTCTAATGTGGTATGACGTCACTAAAACACGTTACGCTTCCAACACAGTGACGTCGGTGTTAATCGCGCTAGCGATGGGTCTCGATCGCGAGAACGAGCATTTAGGCACTCTTTGGAAGCAAATTAAAATATATTTAACACGTTTGCTGTGTCGAACACTTCATGTTGAGTGTCCTTTCATACAGAGGAAGCCTGCAGCAGGCCTTTTATACCCTCAAAATTTGGTGTCTCAACCCCTTTAAGTAAAATTTAGATTTGGCGCATCCAGATCAGTCAACAGGCACAACCGATTTGCTCAGATTTATCAGCGCAGCACACACCGCAACAATTTTGTCAAGTTGTGTTAGAGTGTCCTCGCTTCGCACTGCTAGCAGATCAATAGGGATGGTGCTTGAAAGAATTTTGTACTTTCGCCTCAGCAAACCTATCACACGTTCCACGTGGATGCGCACATTCGCAATTTTCCTAGTTTTTTCAACCTCCCAGGCTGATAGCTGAGGTTTGCCCCCTTGTGAATGCAGGAACCTCAAGGCGTGCACGATGAATGCCTACGGCATCACCAATCGTGAATCCTCTGTCGGCGAGCACCGTGTCACCTGGGAGAAGGTGGTTCAACATTCCACTCGACTCTGTTATAAGCTTGTCGCTTGTCCTGCCTCCCCACCCTTTGGAAATGAAAGTGATTGCTCCCTGAGGTGCTATTCCTATCAGATATTTTGCCGTGTTGTGGTGCTTATACCGCGACCACGTCTGTGACCTAGGGAGCATTGACGAAGGGCGCTCAATGAATATCTCGAAGCAGTCTATAATGACTACCACACTCGTGCCAAATGCTTTTCTGAAGGCCATTGGCATGGTCTGCTGCAATTGTTCATGACTGGGCCAGTCCACCAGCTGTTTTAGTCGTACATGCATGGCCGCAATCCACCGGTTGACTACTCGTGTTGCTGTGGCTTGGCTGACCTGAAAGATAAAGCCAGTCACTATTATAAAGCAAACAGGGCCATCTTGCCACCAAATGTTAGCCCACGAGAGTATTATAACATATACGTGATGCCAACTGTAAATAAGTGCTCGCAACAATACAAATTCCACCAGTCCACTTACCTCAAATCTATACGCCAGGTCCTGCAAGGGCACTCCTAGTCGCAGCCTCACAAGTGTGAGCACAAGCTCTTCGAACTTAGTAAGCACATTGTTTGCGCTGTGCGACACACCACTCTCGAGAAGCGCGAACAGCGCTATCAAAACTGTGTAGCTTGGTAGGCCAGTGTAAAATTTTACACGGTTGTAGTCTTGCTCCAATGAAGCTTTAGACAACTGAAGTCTACGCAAAGAGCCCTTCACTTCGTTTACCTCTGCACGTAGGGCCTGGTTGTCGCCTTCGAAGCTGTTTAATGCACTGCTTGTGATATCTGTTTGGGTTTCAGCGTCCTTTAGCACTGAAAGAAACATACAGACAATACATTACTACGCGTGTCATATTCAGGTGCAGGCTGCTATGAGATATGTGCCACTGTACTTACATGACGTGGTGTTCACTGAAGCTTCAGCCGTCGAAGTGGTGGCTTGAACACCAGCCTCAGAGAACTTCACATCTGATAAATAAATAAATAATGCAAGAATGTAACACTTGGACTCAGCATGTTGCTGAAAACCTCTGGTTTGCTGCAATTGCATGAATGCAGTACTCACAGGATGCGCCATCCACTGCAGCTCCAGCAGTAGAACCAGTTTCAGCTGAGACTGGGGCCCTGCCTACCTCAGGTGATGGCATGGATGGTGGGTCTGCGGTGAGCCATTAACAGTCATTTAAATTGTGTTCTTAAGGTGCTCAGGCCCTTTGCAACTGTGCAAACAAAGATCACTCACGAAATATGTCAGCTGCAGTATCAGCATCTTGTGGTACAGTTGCAGCTGGTACTTGTTGCAGCATTGTTGGGCCTGCATTAAAGTGTTATCATTGGCATTTCACAACCATCAACCTTGTTTCTGCAACAACTCGGGCGCATCAAAACTGCACATATCCTGTATACACACAATAAGGCGCCTACAGCTCCAGAAAGAGAAGCACCCAATAGGTCATGCTGGGCGACCGTCGGATATGCGACACTGCTTACTGCAAGAAATGGGGTAGATGATGGGCCACCTGCAGTGAGGTTGTTCTTGACAGAAAGACTAATCATGCAACAATTAACTGCATGCAAACTCAAAGAAATGCAAGAAATGGGGTAGATGATGGGCCACCTGCAGTGAGGTTGTTCTTGACAGAAAGACTAATCATGCAACAATTAACTGCATGCAAACTCAAAGAGCATAGGGAACAATAATAATTCCATTACAAGCACGCTGTAATGTTATGTCCAGTCTAAATGAACAGCTTACACAGGGCACTGACCTGAATCATTTATTGTGCAATGAGACATATGTGACTCATTGCCTTGGTCATTTTGTACTGCAATGGGACTTGCAAGTGGTGTGCCTGCATAAAAACAAAGATGTTAAGACGCTGAATGTCATTAAAGGAAATATTCCCCTTGTATGAATCAGCCATTTTACTTGTGACAGTACTGTTCACAGCACTCTGCTGTGCATTCAACATTGTAGTCAAGGGTCGCAGCACTCTGCTATCGGCCTTTTGGACCACCTTTGGAGTCGCAGCCCTCTTGCAACGTCGCTGGTGCCTGAAATAAAATGTACCTCTCTGTAAAAATGTCTACGTTGTACTCATTACCACTACTTGCATTGATGATTCTACCTCTACAACTGCTTGCTATTTGTCACAGTGCTGGCACCAGTTCTCACAAATTTGTATTCTCTTGGAAACTGAAACCCGCCTACTCTCTGCAGACACAACTATTCTCAAAATAATGCTAACTTGGAAGTAACTGATTGGAATGCATTACTTGATGACTATGTAACTTATACTACGTAGCTGCTGTATCAACACAGTGTCCGCCAGCACCTCTTAGGTTTCAGCTATTTTTAAAGTCTGGGTTTGCTGTGCGCTACCAGAAAGAGCACATACATACATACCTTTCTTCAGATCGAGTTGTTGACTTTGTGTCATACCCTAGGTGCAAGCTTGGCGCCCAGTCCGGGTTCGTCAGATCCATTAAGTAGGATGGCCTGCCTGCAAGTATGAACGAGACTGCGTTTGCACAACAAAACAAGTTCCTTGAAAACTGACGCATTTCTAACAAGAATAGCCACTGGTTGCAGTAGCAAGAAGTCTAGCCATTACTTGAGGCCACAACTGCACGACAACCAGCTTTTACACAAAAAATCACGCAGTGTGCTAAGGGCTCTCGGGCAAAATAACTTCAAACAGCAGAATCAGCAGTACGACAGGCTTCGCTCGTTTCCGGAACAATTACGCCAGCATCATAAACACGAACAGGCATGATGTCATAGCATTAGTTAATTTCTGGGGTTTTACATGCCAAGACCACTTCGAGTTCTTGCTTTAGCGCAACTCAGTTTGAGTATGAAGGAAAAAAGGGAACAGGTGACAGAATACGATGCACCAACTTGCCCAATCTACAGTACTTCTGAACCACTTCGAGGCACGTCGCAGCGGGGGACTCCGGAATGATTCTGACCACCTGGGGTTCTTTAACGTGCACCCAATACACGGTACACGGGCGTTTTTGCGGTTCACCCCATCCCATCAAAATGCGGCTGGCGTGGCCGGGATTTCGTACCGCGAAATCGCGCTTAGCTGCGCAACGCTCTAGCCGCTAAGCCACCACGGCGGGTGTCTTGGCATTTAGTGCAACTCAGTTTGAGTGAAAGGGAACAGGAGAAGGCGGCAGAGTAGCAACCACCGTGTTGTCTTTTACTACAGTTCACTACCTAAAGCAAGCCTTCAAACGTTATGCTAACCACATACGCTACAGCATTACTAGCATCGACCACGTGCAAGCCCTACCCTTCAAATTCGCGCTGCGTAATTTGTAGCAGAACGACAAATATGCACTCACCAGAAACGAAGTGCTCGCTGCAGACTTTGTAGTGGGTAGCGTCTGTATTAATGTCACCCCGGTAGAGGCGACGAAACCATTCCGCTCGACGCTTCGTTGAGATCTCTAAGGTCTGGCTGCATTGCCAACGAACAACATTCGGCACAGAAAAAAAACTAAGCTTCTTCGTGTTCTCACCAGAGACAGTTTTCCGCCGCGACTCGTTGTTGCATCCGAACACAGCGCAATTAACCATGATTAAAATGATTGCCGAGGTCCTTGAGATTGCAATGCCTGCTGCTGCACTTCAAAGCACCACGAAACGAAAGCATTCCCCCAAGGATATGGCGGCCGGAAGCGGAAAGCTCGCCGCGCCGGCCTGAGCCCTTCCGGTCATGCTGCACGGGATCACAGTGTTGCTTACGTGTGAATACCACCTATATTTGGGCTATTTTTGTATTAAGGACTTCCGGGTCCCGGGGACCACGTCAGCACTGACAAAATTTGGGAACGCCGGTTTATGAAAACCCAGAGCTCATTGCTGCTAAAAAGTTATGTAGGCAAGGGTGTGTTTTTAGGCAATGTCGGCGCTGAGTGGATGGCGTTAAGTCATCGCTGCCCTGTTCACACGTCTTTCCAGGCTAAGCTCTCTTTCTGTTTTGGTTTCGGCGCCATCTGCTGCGGCTTCACGCGTGGTTCAGTAAGAAAACCGTTGTCAAAACTAGGCATGGGCAAGTGGGCGAAATACAGCCGTACATATAAGAAGGAATGGGAGAAGGACCCCTCTTTCAAAGGTAAATTTTACTTTACGCGCATATTTGGTTTTAAAAGCGTCTGGTGGTGCGTTGTTTCGGAATGGAGTAAGAAACTCGGCAAATTTATTACTCTATTACAAAATGTCCGAAATTCCTTTCGGATTCGAAGGCAACTATTGCATCTGCAAAGCATATAAAACCATTCAAAATTCAAAATATTGCAATTGAGAATGAGGATGTTTTAAGGTAGGGTCAATGTCTTGCGTGAGGCTCGCACATGATCACGAACTCCGGCACAGGCACGAGCGCACTTCGTACTTGCGGTGGATGCACTTTGTACTCGCTCGTCGTCTGCCTTTATCTCAAGATCGGTAGCCACGGCACGGTTCGCGTGGAGGACCACTGCCGTTCCGTCCCCTCTTGCCCTTCTATAGTCTTGGGAAACACACAGATATTGCCGGCCCACCGGCTTTATTAAAGAAAGGATAATCGAATGCGCTATAGGATATTTATTGCGTTCCCTTTTTGCAGAAGCAAGAACGCATGTGCGCCATTTTCAGTTAGTGTGACGTAGTGACGGTAACGGAAGGTGCGCCAGCCTGGTCGAACCGAGTGTGTTCGCGAAGAACGGGTTATCAGAGCACGCGGGCTCGTTTCCTTTACTGTTGTCTGCCCCGGCGGGCTGACCACCCGTAAAATGAGTATTTTTGGAACGTGAGAATGCTTTCACCAGTGATGCTTTCAAAAGTGGTTGTCTCTGACAAAATAACAGGTAACTAAGTAAGAGGTATTTCCTTTGATTGTGATAGCAATTATATGGGCACTCCAAGCGCATTTCTACCGTGGTCGTCGCTGCAGTGAGGTTGCGTCTAAAGTTCCAACACGGTAACATCGTCGCCGCGCTCGTATGTGTTCCCTAGTAGAATTACATTTCTTTGTTTTTGCAATTCACACTGAAGGTAAGGTACACAGCCCCTCTCGGAAATATTGCAACATACGCATTCGTGCCTGCATTCACAGAAACTTACGCTTCAGATTGCACGAAATTTGCCAGGGACTCCCTGCTTAAAAATTGCGCAGTTCAACGCTTCGATACTATAGTACCATCTGGGTTATTGCCAGCGCCGTAATCCAGGTGGCAATTGAAACTGTAAACTTTAATTCTCCTCTTCTTCTATGGGCCAGCAGGTCGTTCCGTTTTTGCACTAATGCAGTCACAAATGTCCCTTCTTCGCACGAAGAAAATGCGAGAAGGTTTCAAGTTTTCTCCAGAGTCCAGTGTGCCTCTAAGCGGCAGCATTTGCTAACTCAGCGTCAAGCTGCTTTCGAGAAAAAGAAATACAAAATTGAGAAAGAGAGAGAGCGGGATAGAAATAACATGCTTATTTTATTAATCAAGCTTAGGAAAGGCATCACTATTCTAAAATGCATTGAGCTCGGGCCGCCTCTTGGGCATTCGATCGCGACCAGCGGAAGCTGATCCTAGAGGCTGGAGCTGGCAGTATTTTGCCCGACACTTATAGAAAAATGCCTCGAGTAAAGCGAGGCGTGAACTAAAGTTAGCTCAGAACGTGACTCAGTAAATACTGATAGCGTCATGAATCAATCGGAAACGAAATCCTTCGGCTCGTTGTAACAATAAGTAGTGTCCAAATCCACGTCCGAGTGGCAGCTCTCACTATAATTCTTTACGCAGATCTTGAGGCCACTGTTGTGCTGGTTGCATGAGGCGGAAGTAATTTCGGAGCCGGAAATACGCGGTGAACCATCTGCACTATCTATAAGACACCTGCAGAACATCATCAAACTTTTGGCTATGTTTTTGGCTACTTTTGGGTCACAAAAAATTTGGGTCTGGCTATCTTTGGGCTACATTTTGGGATCATTTGGCTATTTTTTTGGGGGCCATCTGGCAACCCTATCCTTCATTACAGCAGTAAGGAGGAGCTTAAGTTAAGCATAGGTCGCCGCACTCACTGAGTGCACTCACTCATGCTCACTCGCACTGATTTCAAAGGCGTGAGTGCGACTGCGAGTGAGTGCGATTGAGTGCCAGTGAGTGTGAGTGGAGGTGAGTGCGAGGGAGTGTCAGTGAGTGTGGTCGTCGCTGCAGTGAGGTGAGTGCAAGTGCATATATAATTGCCCTCACACAGAGGTGAGTGCAAGTGCGAGTGAGTGCCTGTGAGTGTTAGTCATAGGTCGGCAGTGTGGGAGAATACTCACTCACACTCACCATAATTTTTTCCAGGCCCCGCACTCACTCACTTCCACTCACTCGCACTCACTTCCACTCACACTCACTGGCGCTCACTCGCACTCACCTCCACTCTCACTCACAGACACTCACTCGCACTCACAATCACTGGCACTCACTCACATTCGCACTCACCGCCACTCACACTCACTGGCACTCACCCCTTTGAAATGAGTGCGAGTGTGGGTGAGTGCATTCATGAGTCACTGTGCCGATCTATACCGCTCACAATTCGTGTATATGCATAACGAAGCTTCCAATGTAGCACCTGTTTCATCGGGAGTGCGCCAAGGCAGTGGTTTGGACCCAGTTATATTTTTAATATACATTCCCGATTACATGGTAACATCCGTCTATTCGCTGACTATTGTATTTCGTACCGGGAAATTAATCACAGTGATAATCATCACATACAAAATTCTGCGTTTCCTTGGTGTCAGGAGTGGCAGATGACTCTAAATGCCCAAAATTCGGTAACGCTAACATTAAGAAACAGACATCCGAGTTTACTTACATTATTAATGACACTCCTCTCACTTGTGTATTTCAGCGTATTGTCAGGGGTTGACGCATATGATGGCACGACCGATGACTAAAAACAACTTGATTTATTAACGATGCATTCAGATTACATGATCCGCATCTCGGCGGCCGCGTCTTCTCGCCTCGAACGCTCGTCGTCACGTGATCTCTTCCTTCGCGCCTCGCTCGGCAGTCGCCCGAGGTATTTCTCCCGCTTGCCGATAGGTGCCGCTAGTCTCTCAACTAACATAAGGTCCCTGTATGCTAACATCAAGAGGGGCTTTAAGCTAACACGGCCGCGGGTCGCAACACTACATTTGCTAGTAGGTACAGCGTTTGACCGCTGGCGCCACGCTGCGCCGCTCGCACGTACCGCGTTTCTAGGTGGTTCCGTTCACCGAGGGCGCTCGAACGCAATGATATGGTTTGCACGAATGCAACCGTTGGAAGCGTGGCTGTATGGCTGAGTATAATACAGAGAACTTTAAAGATAGACCTACCCCTCAATCCACATGGCATTCGTTTTCTACCTCCTGAACGCGATTTTGAACAGATGGACGTTATCTTTTTACTCGGGCTGCACGCAGTCTGGCGTTCTCTGGTTGTTTATTGGGCGAACCTGTGCCCACAAAAGCAAGCTACACTCAAAGCACAACGATAGCGGCGAACACAGTCGGCGATCGTCGAAAATCTGATCAGCGGCGAAACGCGTCGGCTTTTATACCTGAGTCATCGAAGGTTCTAGATTAATCCCTGATGCCCGCGTGTCTTCCAGAAAGTTCTCGACAATTCGCGTCGGTCACACAATCAGATAACATAAGCGTCTGTGAAAACAGGCAACGGAAAGAAGCATCGATAACGTTCTAGAAACCTCCGACACAGGCGCGTCCTGCGCCGAGCGATAACGTTTAACATTTGTTAGCCGGTGGAAAGCGGCCACCGGTGAAAGATAAACATGTATACGTATGGAAGGATGGCATCCCACGTCTTGTGTTCGACGTCGACGTACAGCGGTGAGCACTGTTAGGGTGAACACGCGAGCGCGTGGCCGACGGCACTGTCAGCGCCCCGTTACGGTCATCACTGGAAACATCGCGCATGCGCATCACGCCTTCCGCGAAATAATTGTTCCACCGCGCGCATGACGTCATGAATGCACTTGTTCGTCGTCTGCTAGCCGCATTTTTGTTTTCTAAGCCCATGCATCCTGCATTTTAAGATTTCTTTAAACATCTGTGCTTGAACAGAACAAGACAAAAAAACTTGTATATCTATGGGGGCGTGTCTATTCGTTCCCTTCAAAGTTGTTGTGCATGCAACGCCGTATATAAAACAACCAAACATCTTTCGCAGCCGTTCATTCTGTCGCCAGATCGTATTATGGCTAGGGTTCCCGATGATGAACGGCGCTCAATTGTCGATCTTTCCCTGAAAGGTTATTCCCAGCGGTATAATGGTGCTTTAGTTAATAGGCCCCTGAAGACTGTGAACAGGATAATTCAAGCCTACAAGTATGAAGGTCGCATTCAGGATGCACCCCGCGCGCCCCGCCCTAAAGCTACCACAGACGATGAAGACGCCCTCATGGTTGCAGCTGCTGTTCGTAACCCTTTCTTGCCAGCCCCAGCAATACGCGAGGACTTGGATTTGGACGTTTCGGACACCACTGTTCGACGTCGCCTGCGTACTGCGAGCCTTCGCAGTCGCGTCGCAGCGCAGAAGCCACTACTAACGGCGGTAAACAAGGACGCACGACGGCAGTTCGCTGAGCTGCACGAAGCATGGACATCAGAAGAGTGGGGTCGCGTCATCTTTTCGGATGAGTCGACGTTTTCGACGCGACAAGACCAAAGATTGCGTGTTTGGAGACTACCAGGCACACGGTGAGGCAAACTTCCTGCTTTGAAAAGCAATTGTTTTAGTTAACGTCACAATGCCACGCAGGAGCGACCCGGACAACGTGCAAGGTGTTTCTGCCAGTGGGAGATCGAGTGTGAACGTGTGGGGTGCTGTTTCAAGATATGGTTTAGGGCCCCTGCAACGTATACGTGGACACTTATCGTCGGAACAATACTCCAACATTTTGAACAATGTGCTGTTGCCATATGCGAGCAGTTTATTCCCAGACGGTGATTACCTGTTCCAACAGGACCGGTCACCGATACACACGGCGCGGGCTGTCAAGGAGTTCCAGGCGGAGCAGCACATGCAGCTACTGGAATGGCCTCCGAAAGGAGCGGACCTGAATGTGATAGAAAACGTGTGGGGCCGTCTGAAAGCTTCTTTGGCAAGGAAGCCCCTTTATTCCGCGACTTCGGACCAGTTGTGGGCGCAAGTCAGCAACGAGTGGGAAAGGCTGAAAGCCGATCGGGAATATGTTCGATCACTTTACGACTCGTTACCGTCCAGAATAGCTGCAGTCGTTGCTGTAAGTGGTCACATGACTCGCTATTAGATTTGCTCATGTTTTTATATTTGTTCTCATGGTCTTGTTTAACTTGAATTGCAAAAGTGCAATTTTCTTGAATAAAAAGTTTAATAATTATCCCTCTTACACTCACTTTTTCCCTTCACGCGCCAATCTTCAATCCAGATGGACCTTGAAATGCAGAAGGTATCAGCTCAGCGAACAAAAAATGCGGCTAGCAGACGACGAACAAGCGTATCGATGACGTGATGCGCGCGGTGGAAAGAGTGTTTCGCAAAGCACATGCTGCGCATGTGCAATGTTTCCAACGATGGCTGTTACGCGGCGCTGATAGTGCCGTCGGCCACGCGCTCGCGTGTTCACCCTAACAGTGCTCACCGCTGTACATTGCCAGCATGTCGGCGATGGTCTTATTTAGGCGCTCGGTGAGGCCATTCGTCTGCGGGTGGTAGGCGGTGGTCCGGCGATGGCTTGTCTGGCTGTAGCGCAGGATGGCTTGAGTTAGTTCAGCCGTGAAGGCCGTACCTCTGTCGGTGATGAGGACTTCTGGGGCACCGTGACGCAGGAGGATGTTCTCAACGAAGAATCGGGCTACCTCGGCGGCACTGCCTTTGGGCAAGGCTTTTGTTTCGGCGTAGCGGGTGAGGTAGTCCGTAGCTACGACGATCCATTTATTCCCGGACGTCGACGTCGGAAAAGGCCCCAGTAAGTCCATCCCGATCTGCCGGAACGGTCGGCGAGGTGGCTCGATCGGCTGTAGAAGTCCGGCTGGCCTTGTCGGCGGTGTTTTGCGTCGCTGACAGTCTCGGCATGTCCTTACGTAATGGGCGACGTCGGCAGAGAGGCGAGGCCAGTAGTATATTTTTCTTGTATCCTCGCGAGCGTGTGGGAAAAACCGAGGTGTCCAGCCGTTGGGTCGTCATGGAGAGCTTGCAGAACCTCTGGACGCAATGCTGAGGGTACCACGAGGAGGTAGTTGGCTCGGAGAGGCGAGAAGTTCTTCTTTAGGAGAATGTCGTTTTGCAAGAAAAACGACGCCAATCCTCGCCTGAACACCTTCGGCACAATGACGGTCTTGCCTTCCAGGTAGTCTACAAGGCTCCTTAGTTCCGGGTCGGCTCGCTGTTGTTCGGCGAATTCGTCGGCACTGATGGGTCCCAAGAAAGTGTCGTCATCCGGGTCGTCCTGTGGCGGCGGTTCGACGGGGGCGCGAGACAAGCAGTCGGCGTCAGAGTGCTTTCGCCCGGACTTGTAAACGACGGTGATGTCGAATGCTTGAAGTCTCAGACTCCATCGTGCGAGGCGACCTGAAGGATCCTTCAAGTTAGCTAGCCAACACAAGGCGTGGTGGTCACTCACAACTTTAAAGGGCCTGCCATAGAGGTAGGGGCGAAACTTTGATGTAGCCCAGATGATGGCGAGGCACTCCTTTTCTGTTGTGGAATAATTTGATTCCGCCTTCGATAGCGACCGGCTAGCGTAACTTACAACCCTTTCTAGTCCGTCAGTCCTCTGCACAAGAACGGCGCCGAGTCCTACGCTGCTTGCGTCGGTGTGGACTTCGGTATCGGCGTTTTCGTCGAAATGCGCAAGTATTGGCGGCGATTGCAGGCGTCGCTTCAGTTCTTCAAATGCTTCGACTTGCGGCGTCTCCCACTTGAACTCGACGTCGGCCTTCGTGAGATACGTTAGTGGCTCAGCGATCCGTGAAAAATTCTTGACGAAGCGCCTGTAATAGGCGCACAGTCCAAGAAATCTACGCACTGCCTTCTTGTCAGCGGGCGGAGGAAAGTTGGAGATGGCCGCAGTTTTCTGAGGGTCGGGGCGCACTCCGGACTTGTTGATTACGTGGCCCAAAAACAAGAGCTCTTCATATGCGAAGCGGCACTTTTCTGGCTTTAACGTGAGTCCGGAGGTTTTGATTGCTTGAAGAACTGTTTCAAGGCGCCGCAGGTGTTCTTCGAAGCTTGAGGCAAACACAACGACGTCGTCCAAATAGACAAGGCAAGTCTGCCATTTCAAGCCTGCCAGTACTGTATCCATGACGCGTTGGAAAGTCGCAGGTGCCGAGCAAAGACCAAACGGCATGACCTTGAACTGGAACAGTCCGTCTGGTGTTATAAAGGCAGTCTTCTCCCGGTCCCTCTCGTCGACTTCGATTTGCCAGTAGCCGGTTTTGAGGTCCATCGACGAAAAATACTTTGCGTTGTAGAGTCGATCCAAGGCGTCGTCAATCCGTGGGAGGGGGTATACGTCCTTCTTCGTGATCTTGTTGAGGCGACGATAATCGACGCAGAAACGTAGGGTTCCATCCTTCTTCTTCACTAACACCACGGGGGACGCCCACGGACTCTTGGACGGCTGGATGATGTCGTCGCGTAGCATTTCGTCGACTTGGTGCCTTATGGCTTCACGTTCGCGCGCCGAAACTCGGTACGGGCTCTGACGGAGTGGGCGGACATTTTCGTCGGTGATGATGCGGTGCTTGGCGACAGGGGTTTGTCGAACTTTTGACGACGACGAGAAGCAGTCCTTGTATTGCAGGAGCAGAGCTTTTAGTTGTTCTTTCTTATGCCTGGGAAGGTTCTGATTGACGTCGAAAGTTGGCTCAGCTATTATAGTCGTCGTTGCAGGTGCACTGGAATCCGTGAAGGCGAAAGCACTGCTGGCTTGTACTATTTCGTCGATGTAGGCAACCGTGGTGCCTTTGTTAATGTGCTTGTATTCAGGGCTGAAGTTCGTGAGCATCACCCTTGCTTTCCCTGCACGTAGCTCAGCTATGCCTCTAGCGACGCAAATTTCACGGTCGAGCAGTAGGTGATGATCGCCCTCGATGATGCCCTCCATGTCTGCAGGCACTTCGGTACCGACGGAAATCATTACGCTGGAGCGAGGCGGAATGGTGACTTGTTCTTCAAGCACATTCAAGGCATGGTAACTTATGCTTGTATCCGGTGGTAGCGCGTTGTGCGTTGAAAGCGTTATCGACTTGGATCTTAAGTCGATGACTGCACCGTATTGGTTTAGAAAGTCCATGCCTAGGATGACATCCCTGGAGCAGTGCTGCAGGATTACGAAGCTCGCCGGGTAAGTGCGGTTGTTCACAGTGACTCGTGCTGTGCAGATTCCAGCCGGCGTTATTAGGTGGCCTCCCGCTGTACGGATATCGGGTCCTTGCCAGGCAGTCTTCACCTTCTTCAGTTTGGCGGCGAACGGGCCACTGAAGACGGAATAGTCGGCTCCAGTGTCGACGAGAGCAGTGACGTGATGACCATCGATTAGCACGTCTAAGTCGGTAGACCGTCGTCTGGCGTTGCGGTTAAGTCGTGGCGTCGGATCACGGCTGCGTCGGCTTGCTCCGCTGCTGCTACGTCGCGTCGGTAGGTCTTCTTTCGGCGGCGAAGTGTTGTCGTTAGGGCTCTTGCCAGGCGGTGTGCTGATACCTCGTCGTGGTGATTCGCGAATCTTCTTCGTCGGCGGCGGAGGATCTTCGGTATTGCGTCGTACAGCAACCGCACCTCCATCGGTTGCTGCCTTTAGTTTCCCGGGTAAGGACTGGGAGATCGGCCCCGAGTGGGACCGGTGTACTGACGGCGATGGGGCGAGATGTAGCGGCCTGGTGACGGCGAGCGTGAGGGTCGTCGTGGTTGCCACTGAGCTCCGGCGAGGTAGTCGGCGATGTCACGTGGTCGCTCGCCAAGCTGTGGACGTGGCGCGTTGACGGCGAACCCTCGTAGGCCCATCTCGCGGTATGGGCATCGGCGGTAGACATGACCGGCTTCCCCGCAGTGATAGCAGAGCGGGCGGTGGTCGGGGGCGCGCCAAATGTCCGTCTTCCTCTGGTAGCTGCGCTGGGCGACGGGCGGGCGTGCTGGCGGCGGCGGTGGTGGACGTCGGAACTGCGGCGTTACGGGGCCCTGGCGCGAACGCGGAGGGGGGCCTTGACGACGGGTGACGGCGGCGTATGTCAGCGCTTCCGGCTCGGGTTGCGGCGATTCGGGAAGTCCTAGCGATTGCTGGATTTCCTCCCGCACGATATCGGCGATGGAAGCAACTTGAGGCTGCGACGACGGTAGCAACTTCTGCAACTCTTCGCGTACTATCGCCCTGATGATGTCTCGTAGGTCGTGGGGGAGTCCTTGGACTTCGGCGTAATGTGGCGTCGAACGGCGATTGTATTGCCGGTTGCGCATGTCCAGTGCTTTCTCGATTGTCGTAGCCTCCGAGAGAAAGTCTTGGACTGTCGTTGGTGGATTCCGCACCAGTCCGGCGAATAGCTCCTGCTTAACTCCCCGCATGAGCAAGCGAACTTTCTTGTCTTCTGGCATAGCGGGGTCGGCGTGCCGGAATAATCGAGTCATTTCTTCAGTGTACATACCGATGCTCTCATTCGGGAGCTGTACACGGTTTTCCAACAAGGCTGCAGCTCTTTCTTTACGGACGACGCTCGTGAAGGTGTCCAGGAATGCGGCTCTGAAGAGGTCCCAAGTTGTTAGTGCACGCTCCCTATTCTCGAACCAGGTTCTGGCGCCGTCTTCAAGCGAGAAATAAACATGGCGCAGCTTGTCGTCGTCGCTCCATTTGTTGAACGTCGCGGTCCTCTCATATGTCTCCAGCCAGGTTTCAGGGTCTTCAGCCGATGATCCACGAAAAGTCGGTGGCTCCCGAGGTTGCTGCAGCAGGATGGGGGACGCTGGTGCTGCCATTCTGGTCGTTGACTTGGCTTTGATTGCAGTGGTCTTTTCGGGAAGAAGTCCGAACTCCGGCACAAGTCCTTGCTGCCTACGGCTAGCTCGCTGGTCCTTGGCGACGTTGGTCTCGTCCTCCGGTTTCGGGCTTGGGTCGCGGCTTTGCGGGGGCGTTCGCTGCATGAACGCACTAGCACCTCCACCAGATGTCACGTAGTAGTGACGGTAAAGAAAACAGTCGCAAAACTGTATGACGAAACTGGTTGTTTATTGGGCGAACCTGTGCCGTCTTTATTCTATGCTGTGCCCACAAAAGCAAGCTACACTCAAAGCACAACGATAGCGGCGAACACAGTCGGCGATCGTCGAAAATCTGATCAGCGGCGAAACGCGTCGGCTTTTATACCTGAGTCATCGAAGGTTCTAGATTAATCCCTGATGCCCGCGTGTCTTCCAGAAAGTTCTCGACAATTCGCGTCGGTCACACAATCAGATAACATAAGCGTCTGTGAAAACAGGCAACGTAAAGAAGCATCGATAACGTTCTAGAAACCTCCGACACAGGCGCGTCCTGCGCCGAGCGATAACGTTTAACATTTGTTAGCCGGTGGAAAGCGGCCACCGGTGAAAGATAAACATGTATACGTGTCAATATAGACACTGTGATTTTAAAAGCCGAACTGTGCATGATTATTTTGTTGAAATGGTTGTGAAAGTACGTGATGTGTACAAAACGACTGTCATGAATATGTGATATCAATGTTGGATGCTTTAGCACATATAAAACGAGTGTGATGTGACAAACTCCTGTTCAGGCTTGTAGCCAAGCTGGAAATAAAGGAAAAAAAAAAGGCTGTATGGCTGAGTGGTTACGGCGCTCGCTTCGGGATCTTGCGTACGCGGGTTCGAAACCCGCTCTGGCTACATTTTTTGTTTAATCACGCTTTTCCCTTTTTTTTCTCTCACAGTTCACCAGCGCGGTCGCGTGAACCCCGGCGCCATGGCGGCAGCCGTGGTGCCGGGCGCCGACGCGAAGCGGCGCTCGTTGGGGTGTTGCCAAAGAAAATATCTACGATAATTCTAGGGGAAGCTCTTTGTTGTTTGAAGCCAGGACGGGAGTATTGCGGACTAAGATGTACCGAGTCAAGTACCAAGGTATAGACACGTTGTGCTGTGCGTGTGGAGAAGAAGAGGAAACGGCTGAACACCTCATACTTTTCTGTAAGGGGCTTAACCATACAGTGCAAGGCAACGGGGCTGATTTTTCAAAGCATTGGGGTTTAGGGACAGTGAAGGCAAAATAGACTTTAAGCGGGTAGAAATAACCAATTAAAGAGAAACTGAGACGTCCACCCAAATGTAGCAATTCGCTACTATGGAAACCCAACCGGGTTCCTCGAAAGAAAACCTCGCAGTTGAAGAAAAATTCGTCCTGGTCCGGGACTCGAACCCGGGACCACCGCCTTTCCGGGGCAGCCGCTCTACCATCTGAGCTAACCAGGCGGCTAGCAGATGGCAGGGCGAAGTCGAATTTGTCGACAACTCGAAGCAAAGGCAAGTATATGATGTAATAGTTCAGCGGAAATCCGCTAGGTGGAGATAAGTAATTAAAGAGAAACTGAGACGTCCACCCAAATGTAGCAATTCGCTACTATGGAAACCCAACCGGGTTCCTCGAAAGAAAACCTCGCAGTTGAAGAAAAATTCGTCCTGGTCCGGGACTCGAACCCGGGACCACCGCCTTTCCGGGGCAGCCGCTCTACCATCTGAGCTAACCAGGCGGCTAGCAGATGGCAGGGCGAAGTCGAATTTGTCGACAACTCGAAGCAAAGGCAAGTATATGATGTAATAGTTCAGCGGAAATCCGCTAGGTGGAGATAAGTAATTAAAGAGAAACTGAGACGTCCACCCAAATGTAGCAATTCGCTACTATGGAAACCCAACCGGGTTCCTCGAAAGAAAACCTCGCAGTTGAAGAAAAATTCGTCCTGGTCCGGGACTCGAACCCGGGACCACCGCCTTTCCGGGGCAGCCGCTCTACCATCTGAGCTAACCAGGCGGCTAGCAGATGGCAGGGCGAAGTCGAATTTGTCGACAACTCGAAGCAAAGGCAAGTATATGATGTAATAGTTCAGCGGAAATCCGCTAGGTGGAGATAAGTAATTAAAGAGAAACTGAGACGTCCACCCAAATGTAGCAATTCGCTACTATGGAAACCCAACCGGGTTCCTCGAAAGAAAACCTCGCAGTTGAAGAAAAATTCGTCCTGGTCCGGGACTCGAACCCGGGACCACCGCCTTTCCGGGGCAGCCGCTCTACCATCTGAGCTAACCAGGCGGCTAGCAGATGGCAGGGCGAAGTCGAATTTGTCGACAACTCGAAGCAAAGGCAAGTATATGATGTAATAGTTCAGCGGAAATCCGCTAGGTGGAGATAAGTAATTAAAGAGAAACTGAGACATTCTATTGCTACATTTGGGTGGACGTCTCAGTTTCTCTTTAATTACTTATCTCCACCTAGCGGATTTCCGCTGAACTATTACATCATATACTTGCCTTTGCTTCGAGTTGTCGACAAATTCGACTTCGCCCTGCCATCTGCTAGCCGCCTGGTTAGCTCAGATGGTAGAGCGGCTGCCCCGGAAAGGCGGTGGTCCCGGGTTCGAGTCCCGGACCAGGACGAATTTTTCTTCAACTGCGAGGTTTTCTTTCGAGGAACCCGGTTGGGTTTCCATAGTAGCGAATTGCTACATTTGGGTGGACGTCTCAGTTTCTCTTTAATTACTTATCTCCACCTAGCGGATTTCCGCTGAACTATTACATCATATACTTGCCTTTGCTTCGAGTTGTCGACAAATTCGACTTCGCCCTGCCATCTGCTAGCCGCCTGGTTAGCTCAGATGGTAGAGCGGCTGCCCCGGAAAGGCGGTGGTCCCGGGTTCGAGTCCCGGACCAGGACGAATTTTTCTTCAACTGCGAGGTTTTCTTTCGAGGAACCCGGTTGGGTTTCCATAGTAGCGAATTGCTACATTTGGGTGGACGTCTCAGTTTCTCTTTAATTACTTATCTCCACCTAGCGGATTTCCGCTGAACTATTACATCATATACTTGCCTTTGCTTCGAGTTGTCGACAAATTCGACTTCGCCCTGCCATCTGCTAGCCGCCTGGTTAGCTCAGATGGTAGAGCGGCTGCCCCGGAAAGGCGGTGGTCCCGGGTTCGAGTCCCGGACCAGGACGAATTTTTCTTCAACTGCGAGGTTTTCTTTCGAGGAACCCGGTTGGGTTTCCATAGTAGCGAATTGCTACATTTGGGTGGACGTCTCAGTTTCTCTTTAATTACTTATCTCCACCTAGCGGATTTCCGCTGAACTATTACATCAGAAATAACCAAGCAGAGGTTATCTGATTGGTGGATAAAATTAAGGCAGGGGTGAAATTTCACCCACCACAAAGTACAAATTATGTTAATGGTCATGGCTAGGTGGCGTATGCCACCGCCCGATTTAAAGGGTTCAGCCTCATCCATCCATCCATCCATCCATCGGAGCGCAGCGTAGCAACACCACAAATAAAAAAATACTGCTCCAGTCAGGTAGACTGCTCCCTCCCTGATAGTGAGATTATATTTGGATCATCAAAACAGTGATGCGTTTATAATACCACCGATCCCAACAGCAGGCTAAGTCACCACCAGCCCAGCGTTTTCTCCGTCAACGGCTCCTCCGTTCCAACGGCGGCGGCTCGAAACATGGTACGCGCGAGCGGCGCAGCGTGGCGCCAGTGGTCAAACGCTGTACCTACTAGCAAATGGAAATACGCGGCCGGGTCTTCAATTTATTGCGTCCTCGCAATACTCTGTGACGTAGTCTTCCAGGCATCGCGGCGGTTTCTTTCGACGTGGTTGTTCGTACTTCTTTATGGCACTCGTACGTCGTGGATCTGTGGCAACTCCATCTCTTGAAATTATGTACCCAAGGAAGCTGATAGAGTCAGCAGCGAAAGTGCACTTCCTAAAGTCCACTCGTAGGTTAAGATCTGTCAGAGTCTTCAGAACATCGTTCACAGTTCGGATGTGTTGCTCAGTGTCGTTGGTAAAGATGCATATATCGTCCATGTACACAATGACGTGTCCGCTGTCGATGAGCGGTTGCAGGCCTTCGTTCATGATGCTCTGCATGGTTGACGGCGCTGTGCACAAGCCGAAAATCATGCGTGTCGGCTCATAGTGTCCGTCTTCGGTCACAAATGCTGCTTTCTCGATGTCGCTTTCGCGTATTGCGACATTGAGAAATGCTTTCTTCACGTCAAGTTTCGAGAAAAGTCGCGATCCTGACACTTTGCGGAGTAGTGTGTCGATTCTTGGCATTGGGTAGGCCCGTTTCACAGTTTTCGCATTCAGAAAACGGTAGTCGACGCACATTCTTTTCGGTGTCGATTCGTGGTGGTGTGGCTGGTCCACAACAATCGATATCACAGGTGAGGCGTATGCTGACCTCGACTTGTGGATGATGCCCTTTTTCAGCCAGTCTTCGGTTTCTTCCCTTATGAACTTTCTGTTCACATCACTCGTCGTATATGGTTGCATACGAACTGGTTTCTCGTCGTTGAGGTCAATCGTGTGCTCGGCATGCGTGCATAGACCTAGTTCGTTGCCGGGATTTGTAAAAACATTTATGTTTGCATTCAGCACTGACCTCATCCTTTCTTAATAAAACTTGTTGTTGGGCTAGTTGGTACATTCTTCATACAACGATAGGACGCAACACATCCTTTCTGTTTCATCCGTGGTGAAGTCTGCCGGTTGCACTTGTGAAATCGCACGTCGCACTACCTCCGGTGAAGGAAGCTTGGGACTCCCTTGCTTGTGCCAACTGTTCGCGGTGACTGTTCCGCACACTGCTGTAGCATCTTCTTCGTTTTGATTTTTAAGCAGAGGTTGTTGTGGGATGTCGTTTTTCTCGCGTTGCATTTTGGCGCTTCTTGTGAGCCGTTTTTCGCTATCCATTCAAGCGTATGTGTTCCGTTCGTGTATCGCTCAATGTAATCAAATGTGATGCACTGTCGCCAGTCAGTTCCTATGACGGCGTCGTGTGGCAAGTCGTTGACCACTTTTACATCGACGGTTGCACTTGCGTTCTCGATGGCGATGTGCCCTGGTGTTGCTCCGACGGGAGCTGTTGAGTCTACCGAATGGACGGTCCCTTGAGTATGCACTCCGTGTCTGGCACAACATCGAAGTTATGCTGTTCTGCAAACGCTGACGATATTAGAGTCGCTGTTGATCCCGTGTCCCATAGCGCTAGCGTCTCTACGCCATTGATCTTCGTGGGTACGAGGATTACGTTATCCTCCGAGCGCGCCGTCACGATGCGGTTGGTGCGCTGCTCTCGTGCTGCTCGCTCTTCCTTTCGTCGCGCGGCGGCTACCTTCTCCTCCTCAGTTCGTGTGTCGGGTCTCGGGCAATCCTTCGCGCGGTGGCCCCATTGCAGGCAGCGAGCGCAAATGTCCGCGGGAAGTCTCGTGGGCTTGCCTTGACTTGCTTGTGGCTCGTTCCGCGGGGATGTCTTCGCGTGTGTGCCGTCGCTTCTCGTCGAAGCCATGCGCCTGTCGAATTGTCGTGCGTAGTTGATGAATTCCGACACGCTCCCTTTCCTCAGGTCGTGGAAAGCCGCGAGCACGGGCCTTGCACTTTCCAAGCGCACGCCCTGAATTAACCAGTCCACGATGTCGTCGTCACTTAGTGCGTACTTGCCGCGTTTTATGCGTTGCAGTCGGCAATACATGTAGTCGGTGATGGTTTCGTCTTCCTTCTGTCGCCGTGCGTTCACGTTCTCCACCCATTCGCACAACAGTGGTTGCTTGTCAAACTCCTTTCGTAGTGCCGCTACCCAAGTCGTCCAACTCTTGAGGCTTACGCCGTCTGTGCGATGCCAAGCTGCTGCGCGTCCACGAAGTCTGGATATTCCGGCGTTTAGCATAGCCATGTCGTTCCATGAACATCTCTCACGCATGCTCTCCACTGAAGTGATCCATTCGCCTACGCTCTCGTCTGTTCCGGAGAACGTTGGGAGAGTTGCTGTGAGGTCGGGCATTGTAGTGATCTGGAATGTAGCATTTTCGTTGGCCTGTCGTGTAGCGTCGTTGCCGTTTACCGTGTTTGCTGGGTTGCCTTGCGATTCCATTTGTCGTTCCAACAGTCGCGCCATCATTTGCATCGTCGTCGCGAGCTCGTGAGCTCCGTTGTGCCGTCCGCGTTTACACTTCGTGCTGTGGTGGGCGTTTCGGGGAAAAATCTGCTTCGTTGCGCGTCTCCGCGTGGCTCGTCACTCCCGTACTCATCGTTGAGTGTTGAGTGCTTCGCTTCGCCGTCTCGATCCGCCATGGTGGTTGTTCGGTCGTTGCACGCTGTACTTCGTTTCGGTAATGGGACGTCGTTCGCCGACACCGTGGAGGCCAGGGACGTAACGATTCGCTTTGGTCCCGCGTCGTTGACCTCGTTCAGCTTTGTTCTCACACCGTCGTTGCTTCAGCCGTGCTGCGTGCTCGTTTGTGCCGCCATGTCACTTGCCATTTCCGTCGTTGTTCGCTCGCGTTGAATCTTGCATGTTTTACAGTTGCTTGTCCGCGTTGGTATACTTAACGAATCCTCGTCGCCATGTCAGGGGTTGACGCATATGATGGCACGATCGATGACTAAAAACAACTTGATTTATTAACGATGCATTCAGATTACATGATCCGCATCTCGGCGGCCGCGTCTTCACGCCTCGAACGCTCGTCGTCACGTGATCTCTTCCTTCCCGCCCCGCCTCGCACGGCAGTCGCACGAGGTATTTCTCCCGCTTGCCGATAGGTGCCGCTAGTCCCTCAGCTAACTACAGAATGGGTTCAGGCCAGGCAGACGCTTAGAAGACAATATGTTTGTACTAACTCAGTGCATAGAGATTTCAGTAGCTCAGAAAAGACCTTTATGGATATCATTTCTAGATATTAAAGGAGCTTATGACAACGTAGACAGGGAATTGTTGTGGGATATTCTTCAATACGAAGGCATAGATGACGATTTCGTGGAGCTGCTGAGGGAGATACATGTATATCGAGACAACCAAGTACAAGTGGCATGGGAAGGCCGAAGAGTAAATGAAATGGTGGGAATTCACCAAGGATTGAAACAAGGATGCCCCCTGTCACCATTGTTGTTCACGCTTTACGTCAAGGGCATAGAAAGACGACTGGAAAACAGCGAATTAGGTTTTGATTTATCCTACATGCGTAATGGACAAATGGTGCAACAGAAGGTCCCTGGACTGATGTACGCAGACGACATTGTGCTACTAGCGGACAATAAAAAAGATTTACAGATACTTGCGAATATCTGTGGGAACGCAGCGACAAATCTAGGCCTTAAGTGCACTCACCTGCACTCACACTCACTGGCTCTCACTCGCACTCACCTGCACTCACACTCAGTGGTACTCACTCACACTAGGCCTCTATCACAGAGAAATCAGGGATTATGATCTTTAATGAACACACGAGTAACTTCGTGGTGTCAATTCAACAGCAAGTAATACCCATAGTGAAGCAATATAAGTACCTCGGCGTACACATAAACGAAGGAAAGAATTACTCAAGCAACCACCAAGATAATGTGAAAATAAAGGGGAAGCGGAATGCAGCAATAATGAAACACAGAGCACTGTGGGGCCACAATAAGTATGAGGTGGTGCGTGGAATCTGGAAAGGGGTAATGGTGCCAGCGCTAACATTCGCAAATGCCATTATATGCTTAAAATCGGATATATTGGCGGGTTTGGAAGTTAACCAAAGATCAGTAGGCCGGTTGGCTTTGGGAACACACGGTAATACGACAAATGAGGCAGTGCATGGTGACATGGGTTGGGCCTCTTTTGAAGTCAGAGAAGCACAAAGCAAAATTAGTTTTGAAGAAAGGCTCAGGAACATGGATGAAAATAAATGGGCGGCTAAAGTGCACAAGTATCTCTACATGAAAAGCGTGGACACAGAATGGAGGAAGAGGTCAAGGAAGTTGGCAACCAAGTACAGGATAATCTAAACTGTAAATATACAACCAGGGGTCATCAGAAAGAAAGTGAGAGAAATAGAGACCGTGAATTGGATGCAAAGAATGGAAACGAAAAGGACAATGGA
Source organism: Dermacentor silvarum (assembly GCF_013339745.2). Classification (NCBI taxonomy): domain Eukaryota; kingdom Metazoa; phylum Arthropoda; class Arachnida; order Ixodida; family Ixodidae; genus Dermacentor; species Dermacentor silvarum. The sequence continues at coordinate 171,066,782 of NC_051161.1, read as the reverse complement.
GATTTACAAGAATGAGAAGAAAGAAATTAGAAGGGAAAATCTGTACGATAACACAAAGGGCAGTGCCTTGCTATTTGAGGCTCGAGCCGGTTGCCTAAGGACGAAAACATATCGGAACAAATATTCGGAACTAGATGAGACATGTGTATGCTGCAGTAAAGATCCAGAGACCACTCAGCACATCCTAATGGAATGCGACGGGATCCATCCAGCGAGAACCGTAGGTAACGTGCAACCCCAGAAGCGCTTGGGTTTAAAGTGGAAGGAAACATAAACAGATCAGCCGTAGAGATCAGCAAGAGACGATTAGAGTACTGGTGGAAAAAAAAGCAGGGAAAAGATGGATACGACCTGATCTCTTAAAATCATAGGCAGCGGTACAAGGTAAATTTTTGAAAAATAAAAATAATGAGAGGTATACAAAAATGCTAGATAAAGAACATGTATATTAAATCAAGCAGGCTAGGTGACTATTTGTCGCCGCCCCGTTTCAAAGGGGATGCCAATAAATCATCATCATCATCACAGTATATATTTAGGTGTCACTTTAACATACGCTCTCCGATGGGAAAGCCATATATGTTAACAAAGTAACCTCAAGTGGAAATCAATGTAGATGCTGAGCACTAAAGCGACTCTTCTTTCTGTGAAGACACCTTCGTCTTGCGCTACCAGATAAAATTTGCTGACCTACAAAATGCTTGTTTGAACATCGCTGGAGCACGCCAATATTGTTTGGTTTCTGTACACAAAAGAACTCATTGCAAGAATGGAAGGGGTGCAGAGGAAGGCAATAAGGTTCTGTTTTAATAAATACAAGTTAACGTATTCATTGACTGAATTATTAAAGAGAGCTGGTTTATTAACACTGCAAAGTAGAGCAAAACTAGCACGACTTAAGTTTTCGTTTCAATTTATTCATGATGACATAAACATTGACGTCAGCCCCAACCTCTCTCTGTCCATCTGTCTGTCATTGACATTAGACGTGTGCATGCTTGCCGCCCATGCTCGCTAAGCTCCCCTTCGTTCGGATTGAGCCAGGAGAGCGGGAAATAGAGGGAGAGATTGACTGTCCGTATACTTAGTCAACCACTTAACGTCGAAACAAACACAAAAGGCAGAAGAAAGTGGTATCTATCATTGCATCTTCGCTTTTTCTTCAAGTATGCGAGCGTGCCTGTCTGTTACTCTGTGCTAACTTGGCTAGTCCCTCTTCCGTTCTGCCTGTTTATATAAGGAGCCTGTACGTGTACGTTTAAGAGGGAAGCAGAAAGAAAATGAGGAGCCATTCTACCCTGTCACGGAGCGGCATATTTTTGAATGGTTTGGACGCTGATTAACGACACGCCTAATTACGGGCGTCAAAAACATGGGCTCCTGACTGTGCAGCGTATAATTTACTCGACATCGACACGCCGAATTACGGGCGTCAAAAGCGTCGTGGCCGCACGGGGTGCCATCTCGATTCGAGACGCCGATTAGGGACCCAGAAGTGTGCGTGTACGTCCGCGTGGTATGCCGGGCTCGACCTTGCCCCTTGGGAGAGAGGAGAATCTGCGCTTCTTCGTCCATGGTGAAAGGGGCGCGGCCAAGACTGTTGGGAGCTAGGAGCCGTGAGTTAGGAGAACTCTACATACCGGAAGTTTTCCTAGATAGGGAACTATAGGGAAAGGAGAGGCTATTTAAGCGCAAGTTTTGGGCCCTGTTGAGCAGTCTAGAAGCTGATCCTGCGGAGAAGTCAAGGAGCTGGCGCCGTCCAGTATCACCTGGGCCGCCTAGCCGCGTCGGAACTCCAAGTAACTAGCTGACGTACGAGACGTCAAACCAGCGTCTGCAACGAAGTCCTCGGTAGTCCGCCTCAAGTTAGCTCAACCTGCTTGAGGGAAGTCGTCGGATCTAGACTCCCGGGAAACCCAGCCCAGCAATTCGCATCCACCTCGACAAGATCGGACCGCCAGCCTTCTTCGGGAAAGCTCTGTGCACCGACTTCACGGTCTATGGACTTGCTACTGCTGCTGCCTGGCCAAGCGTATGGCACCATTGTTTTCTTTTGAACTTGATTTCCTTTGAACTTTGTTTAGTGATATACTGTTAAGTGCATTCTTGTGTATTTGATCCTCGCACTGTTTCATTTTTATATCTAGTGTCAATTGCTCGCATTTATTTGTCTTCATCCTTGTGTTATATTAAGTTCAAGTGCGTTAGTCTGTCTTGTGTTTTTTATTATTATTTTATTTTATTAATTTGTGTATATTTATCAGCCGATAAATATCTTGTTTTTTTGTTTACTCCCGACTCTGACTCTCTTCACTGTGTTCGCTTGAGTACGGAACGACCAACCAGCTTGTCTACCCCGTCGATCGACTTCGCGCCGACGACGAATCGGGGACAGCTGTGACACACCCTCTGAAGGCGGATGACCAGCGAAAGTGTAGCAAATCACACGGTATTAAGGGTCTTCACTCAGTGGAAGTCATGGCAAAATTTGCCGGTCATGATTTGGATATGTCTGCCATCAGTGCTCCAGCCCATACATATTCAGTGGCGTATTAAAGAAAATGTCGCAGTTTCGCCCGAAAGGCGAAGCTTCGATTGCGATAGCAAATTAGTAAATAGCTATACGAAGCAAGGATAGTAGTTAATTGGGCTGTATAAACTTGTAAACACTTGCCTGCTAACTAAATAGACAAGCATGGTGTCACGCGCGCGCAGGTAAACATGAGCGCATCTCGCTCGATGACCGCGGAAACTCGCTGTCAGAACGCTGGAGTAAGGAGACGCCGCTATTGACCCTTTTCGTGGAGCAGTTTGTTTTAGAGAAACGAGATGGCGCTCACGGCGGCGCGCCATACCTCTCCTCAGCGAACGCGCACGAAGACGAAACCATTACTACTGCTTCTGTGCGATCACCTGTCAGAAATGCAACCGAGTTTTCGCTAGCACACTGTGCTCCAATCATGCTAGATTTGTGCAGTAGTTGGCTGCAAAAATAGTTACTGGCATATAAAGGAATAGAATGAATCTATGTGGTCATGTTCGCGGACCGCTGCTGCTACTATCCGAACGTGTTACCGGCACTTCCGAGCTAGATGTACGGCTTTCCTAGAGGATACAGAAATTTGCTAATCCGCCAGCCTTGTATCGCTAACCTTCAAAGAAAGGGCTTCATCCCGAGAACGTCGGCAAGAGTGAGTACCACTCGTTAAACAATGACAAAGGGAGTAGCGCCGCTTCCTGTCATAGTAAGTTTCGCGCACGTTATCTATACACATCTGTCCCAAATGGCAGGAAAACTTACGCCCACTCTATCGCCGACATATCAAGAATAAGTGAATGGGCGCACTCTTGAATATATGCGCACTATACACACAATAAATGACGGACTACACCGATGGCTTGCGAATGGTCGAAGCTGAACGTTTCGTGACGGTCGACAACAGTAAGCGAGTTACTAGCTCTAATATATATTTGATACAAAGTGTTATAATGTACAGAACAGCTATGTTTCAAGCCTTGTGCGCAGCAAGAACAAATCTATCGGAACTGAGCACACCCGCGAGCGATTAGGCAGAAAATAATCAGATAGTGGCCGCACCGAGGAACTTCACTGAGTCAGAAACCGACAAGCCACTGCTTCAAAATATTTGCCGAATAATGAACAAAGAGGAAAACATACTAATCCTGACTGAATTCATGAGCGGAATGTTTGGATAGCTTGGAATACATATTTAGCCCCGCTTTTAGAACAAGCACCATATAAGCTGCTTACGCCGTACGGACATAGCTTAATAAGCTCCGAAAGCGCTTTTGCATGTTCTCTGAAGCTGTGATCAAAGCTTCGTGTCGTCCACCTAGTCACCGTCTACGATATCTCCGAAAACGGGTTTTCTAAGCCGCGCCGGCGTCATACCCGTCCATTGTAAACAAGGAGGCAACGGAGGCAGTTGAGGCAAGCAATGGACGCGTCACCACGTGATCAAACATGGCAGCGCCCACAGGATCGGCGCGAAAAGGGTCAATAGCCACGAGCGAATTGACCTTCGTGCCGCCTCTCGCTTCAAAGCGAACTAAACGTCGAAAACACAGCGCATACGAAGTTACCGGCTATAGTTGAATACTGCTCACGTCGCAAATCGCTTTGAAGAGGAGGCCCGCGCGGGCGCGCACTTTTTCCACGTCGCAGATCGCTTTCGAGATACGACACCCACGCGGCCGGCGCCGGAGCAAGACGACTCCCCCCCCCCCCCCCCCCCCCCCCGTGCCTGAGGCGCGACAGAAGCAGCGCGCTTCCGCCCCGCCTTTTCTCTCTCGCGCGCGAGATTGAGCAGCAAGTAGTGTCGGCTGACCCTCGCAAGCTTTCACTCGCACACGCAGCGTACCGCCGGCACGCGGTGACGATTTTACAGTGTTTGGACTTTATACGGAACGACGTCCACGACCACGGCAGAAGTTCGCTTGGAGTCTCCATATAATTGCTATCGCAATATATCCGCTCATTTCATTATACATTTTCTCACACATGCCTGAACCTTGGATTATTACGACCTTAGTGAGTGGTTTCTATCTTGGCGTGCACAATCTGCTAGCGCGATAAGTCATCACTGCGAGTAAGTTTGTATACACAACGTGCCTTCATTTTTCCGCAAGCAAGGTGAACCGATATCACCTCCGCTTATCGTTCAAGCACTCACCACGTTCACACTCACTTCCACTCAAAAGCACTCACTCATGTTCACACTCACCTGCACTCACACTCACGTTCACACTCACCGCTTCTTCTTTCTGGGGTTTTACGTGCCAAAACCAGTTCTGATTATGAGGCACGCCGTAGTGGAAGGCTCCGGATTAATTACACCCAGAAGCACTCACCACGTTCACACTCACATCACTCAGTCACGTTCACACTCAGCTCCACTCACAAAGCACCCAGTCACGTTCACACTCATCTCCACTCACTCACAGGCACTCACCACGTTCACACTCACTTCCACTCACACTCATTGGCTCTTACCTCCACTCACAATCACTGGCACTCACCTCCACTCACTGGCTCTCACCTCCACTCACACTCATTGGCAATCACCTCCACTCACGCTCAATGGCACTCACTGGCACTCACCTCCGCTCACTCACACTCACCTGCACTCACACTCACTGGCACTCACTCACACTCACCTGCACTCACACTCACTGGTATTGAATTGAATTGAATTTTATTCCGCAACAAGAAAAGTTACGAGGAGGATTCACTCACACTCGCACTCACCTGCACTCACACTCACTGGCACTCACTCGCACTTGCACTCACCTCCACTCACACTCGCAGGCACTCACTTGCACTCACCTGCACTCACACTCACTGGCTCTCACTCGCACTCACCTGCACTCACACTCAGTGGTACTCACTCACACTCGCACTCAGCTGCACTCACACTCACTGGCACTAACTCGCACTCGAAGTGCCAATGAGTGTGAGCGAAGCTGAGTGCGAGGGAGTGGCAGTAAGTGTGAGTGCATGTGAGTACGTGTGAGTGCTCTGAGTGTTAGTGGAAGTGAGTGTGAGTGAGTGACAGTGAGTGTGAGTGGAAGTGAGTGCGAGTGCATGTGAGTGTGAGTGGATGTGAGTGCGAGTGCGAGTAAGTGCCAGTGAGTGTCAATGGAGGTGAGTGCGAGTCCGAGGGAGTGCCAGTGAGTGTGAGTGGAGGTGAGTGCGAGTGAGTTCCAGTGAGTGTGAGTGCAGGTGAGTGCGAGTGAGTACCAGTGATTGTGAGTGGAGGGGAGTATGAGTGAGTGCCTGTGAGTGCGAGTGCAGGTGAGTACAAGTGAGTGCCAGTGAGTGTGACTGCAGGTGAGTGCGAGTACGAGTGAGTGCCAGTGAGTGTCTGTGGAGGTGAGTGCGAGTGAATGCCAGTGAAGTGTGAATTAAGGTGTGTGCGAGTGCACGTGAGTGCCAGTGAGTGTGAGTGCAGGTGAGTGCGAGTGAGTGTGAATGAAGGTGATTGCGAGTAGAGGTGAGTGCGAGTGCCAGTGAGTGTAAGTGGAGGTGAGTACGAGTAAGTTCCAGTGAGTGTGAGTGGACGTGTGTGCGAGTGAGTGTCAGTGAGTGTGAGTGCGAGTGAGTGTCAGTGGAGGTGAGTGCGAGTGAGTGCCAGTGAGTGTGAGTGGGAGTGCGAGTACGTGTGAGTGCCAGTGAGCGTCTGTGGAGGTGAGTGCGAGTGATGCCAGTGAAGTGTGAATGGAGGTGAGTGCGCGTGTGTGCCATTGAGTGTGACTGCAGGTGAGTGCGAGTGCAGGTGAGTGCCAGTGAATGTGAGTGCAGGTGAATGTGAGTGCAGGTGAAGGTCAAGCACGCGCTTGACGCCGTGCTTGTCTATTTAGTTAGTAGGCGAATGTTTACAAGTTTATACGGCCCATTAAACTACTATTCTTGCTTCGTATATCTCTCTACTAGTTTGCTATCGCAATCGAAGCTTCGCCTTTTGGGCGAAACTGCAATATTTTCTTTAATACGCCAAGGAATATATGTGGGCTGGAGCGCTGATGTCAGACATATCGAAATCATGACCGGCAAAATTTGCCATGACTTCCACTGAGTGAAGACGTTTAATACCGTGTGATGTGCTACACTTTCGATGGTCATCCGCCTTCAGAGGGTGGAATTGCTCCTCATTTTCTTCCTGCTTCCCTCTTAAATGTACACGTACAGGCTCCTTATATGAACAGGCAGAGCGGAAGGGGACTAGCCAAGTTAGCACAGAGTAACAGACACGCACGCTCGCATACACGGAGAAAAAGCGAAGATGCAATGATAGATACCGCTTTGTTCTCCCTTTTGTGTTTGTTTCGGCGTTACGTGGTTGACTAAGTATACGGTGTTGTGCCATAGCACCTGCCATCATCGCCACCCCTTCCCTCTCGGTCCTGCCGACTAGTCGCCAACGGGACGCGGCGACACAATGCGACGCGGGTGCTTCAGCAACCGCCCCGTATGGATCCTGTCAACGAGTCGCCAAGGGGACGCGACGGCACAATACGGCGCGGGGGGACCTCGGCAACTGCCCCGTCTGTGTCCTGCCGACGTGCAAGCAGCCCCGGCCATCATCGCCACCCGTCCCTCGGGGTCCTGTCGACGAGTCGCTAGGGGGACGCGACGACACAATGCGACGCGAGTGACGTCAGCAACCGTCCCGTCTTCCTCCTGTCGACGAGGAGCCGCCGCCAAGGGGATTTAAGGAAGAACCGGCCCATTGTTAAGCCAGAGAGTCGCCACCGGCCGCCCCGTCGGTCTGGTGCGCTCTTACCAGCTCTTACTGCTTGGACTAGCTATCACCAGCTAAGGGCAGCTATTACCAGCTATTACCTGCTATATCTGTACATATTTATACATATTGTATAAAGCTTTCGTCTCCTCTTCGCCTGCTTTAAGACTCCGTCTCTCGTCCCGGACCCCGAGTCGCAACAGTGGTGGCAGCGGTGGGATTGGCGAAGCAGTATCTGAACAGCGGATGGCAAGCTGCGAGATACGAGGACCGAAGACGCCTGCTACACCGCTCGATGGCAGCTACCAGATCGACCGGCATCAACCACTTTGGCTGGGTGAGTGCCCGATGTTTGCTTTTCATGTCGCCAGACCTCTCTAGCATAGGCAGATGTTAGGAGAGTGTTTTGTTTTGGCAGACTATGATTTATGCATTTACCTTCTTAAACAGTGGACTCTAGTTTAAAGTAAGGTAAATTTTGTGGGCAAGCAACACGAGGAACGAGATCGCGATGGAGGAATTCCAAGTTCAGGACCTCATTCAAATTTGCGAGGAGTTGGGCATTCCCGCCGGCTCCGAAAAAGCAAGGAAAGCGATTCTCGACGTGATGCGAGCAGAGGACGTGACGACCGAGGAAGCCGAAGAGGCTTGGGAGATGATTGTTGAACGAAAGCTGGAGACAAAAGAACGCGAGAGACGTGAGAGGCGCGATCTAGAAGCGAAAGAGCACGGAAGTCCCGAGGTAAAGGCAAGGCGAGAGAGCCGTCGACAGAATCAAACATGGATATGGCGCACAGCACAATATCATCTCCACACTTTCAGGGCGGGCGAGAATATGGTTAAATTTCTTGCTGATTTTGAAAAAGTGTGCGAAGGAGAAGGTGTCAACCGGGACCTCTGGTCCGAGCGGTTGATCCTGCTGCTCCCTTGTAGTCTCGCGTGCGTTTTGGAAAGCCTGCTTGATGAGGAGAAGTGGGACTACGATGAAGCTAAGAAGGCTTGGTTGAGTCATTTTGATGCTGTAAGTCAGGCCGACTGCCAGGACCAATTTGATAGCCACAATGCCGAGACTGTCGAGGAGAGACCGCGTATTTAGATGGCTACTAGCTCAGTACGCCAGGGAAATGCTATGGTGCCATTGTTGCACACGCTTATCGACCAGCGGGAACACATTGTTGTGTCGCCGTCTAAAGAAGCCGCTTTGGAAATTGTGGCCGACGACGAAGGCCAGAAAGAAATTCTGCGCCCTTTTGATGACAGCGATACACTCAGGCTAGTCAAGGAGAGACCGCAGGGCAAGCCGGCTAGCTCAGATGGCGTCGGATGCAGTTGTGTTCTGTTAGAAGTACTGACATCTAGCGACGACCGCGAGGCTAGCTTGGTTTTTCCGCCCGGAGCTATGTCGTTGCGACAGTGCCGAGACCGCGAGCTTTGCGAGCCGCGCCGAGGGCAAACGACGAAGGCGCAAGCCGAGAAAGTCGGGCGGCTGTACGAGCCAGGTCAAGCGCGCTAACCGCCAACACGTTAGGAAAACGTGGAGGAATGTAGCGAAGCGCCGCGTGCGCTTGTTACCATGGCCGCTTCCTTCCTGGAGAAAAGAACGGCCTAGCGGACAAAGGGACAGCGCGCAGGCGGGCCCGTGGATGCGCCGCTCCCCGAGTGTTTGGAGGCAGTAGTGTGAATGTCACGGCTACTATAGGTACTTCGTGCAAATACGCTTTCTTCTGGTGTCGCGAGTGGACAACTCGTAGACCCGAGAATCTTCCGACCGGCTCGAGCGCGTCTCAAAGGGTGTGGTTGTGAGCACCAAGTGATTGTGAACGTGCCATGGTAGTTTGAAAGCCCATTCTGTTAATTGTACTTTTAGTAATCATTTTGTTTTGGTGTGTTTTGTTGCGATGAAATTCAGTAGCGTGTTCAGCGTGAAAAGGGTGAATATGCCAAGAACAGCGCATCGTTTTATGCTCTGGTTCCTTTTTTTCACGACACACCGACATTTTTTTTTAGTTTGTTAGTCATTTCACTGAGACCTGCGCATTGCTGAACGCTCAAGTAGAGAAAGCGTCAGTGTTTTCACGTTTTGTTGTTTTTACGTTTACCTAGGCTAGACAAAGCCTAAATGCGTAATTTTTATTGTGATTTGTTTTGTATTGTTCGCATTAGTTAGTGTCAGTGTTCACCTTTGCTTTCATGTCGTTAGTGTGAGCTGTAGTATTTGTTTTTTTTTGTATTTTTTTAACACGAAAGTGTTTTATGCCGGGGTCCACCAAGACTTCACTGACGTATTTCCGTCACGGAAATACGTCATAGAATATAACATAACAATACATAACATATAACAAATACGTCATAGAACATAATACAAAGAAAGAAACCAGAAGAAAAAGTTCCACAAACATGCAAAATTTGGAAATCGAACCCACGACCTCTCGGTCCGCGACGATAGATCGCCGAGCGCTTAACCCATTGCGCCACAAACACATTTGCAGAGAGCTACACAGACGCGCCTTATATATCTAACACTCCTCCGTGTACCCGCGCTCTTGCTCGGGGCGGTGCCGCCGCCTACGAGCAGAAAAGAGAAGTACTGCATTATGACACTAACGCGCACCGACAGTGAACGCTTCGGTGGTCTCAGCACTACGACGCCTCGATGCCAGCATTCGAAGGGACGCTGGCATCAAGAAGCACTACCAACGCCACCTAGGTGGCGTTCACCGTACTCAGCACAGCGGAGCGTGGCCTCCGCAATTAGCTCTGAAAATGTTTCTGAAGTTGATCGCGGAGGCTGCAATTACGACGCGCTGTACGCGCTGATTTGACTCGGTGACGATTCAGTTACGTGCTTTGTCTTGCGTGTTGTATTAGTGTGTCAGTTACGTGCTTCGTCTTTCGCGTTGTGCTAGCGTGTGCAGCGTAGTGCAGCTTCCATATGCACGACGGTTGCTCATGGTCATCGACGTTGGTAGTCGTGATGGAGGAGACGTGCCACCAGGCGTCAGCGTGGGTGCATCAACGCCTAAGGGCGCTTTAGCCACAAAACACCAATAGACATTATATATCAATGTGCAATAAACATTACACTACTTCTGTGAAGACACGTTTCACTTTCGTGTTCTATACCGATTCCTATATAAGAGGGATCAACCACATTTTTTGTTAGGACTGCTTCTGTGCTTCAAAAATGTGGTACTCGTTTCGCCGAGTGCATTTAGACGGCACTAAGCGGCGGGCTTTTTCGGTTGGCTCTTGCCGTTATCGGATTTCGTTCCGTATTTCCTCGAAGTGGCGCCCAACTGCATAGATTAGCTACGCTTGGCCTTCACGCCACGGCTTTCGGGGGCAAAATTAAGTCATTTTCGGCAACCTTGATTTGCCAACCTGCTTGCATTACGGTTAAGAATCGCTTACAAAGCAATTCTGATTTGATTATAACCATTACGTATTGACAATTAAAGATAAAAACGAAAAGGTCCGTATTTCGAATTCACTCTCCGATACGTGTCTCGTGTTGTTCGGGAATTTTTTGTTGTTGTTTTGTTTTGTTTTGTTTGCGTAGCCAGATCTAGGAAAATGCTTTGTTCGATGATTTTGGTCTGGCGGTTTGGGGAGCATTCGGAGGGTGCTTGCTTTGGCCGGAGTGGTTTGGCGTTGTTGATTCTTGGTCGTTCCAGTGGACATTATCAGAACCGAGCAGCAGAAAAGACCACCGGTGGGAAAAGCGGCACAGCCGATACCTCCAGACCATCCTAGACGTCGCTCAACCGGCGCATCCAATCTTCCGAGCTGCGTCGGACAGCTCGACCTCTGGATGCATTGTCTGGCGGCGGGGGTGCTGTTGCGCCATAGCACCTGCCATCATCGCCACCCGTCCCTCTCGGTCCTGCCGACTAGTCGCCAACGGGACGCGGCGACACAATGCGACGCGGGTGCCTCAGCAACCGCCCCGTCTGGATCCTGTCAACGAGTCGCCAAGGGGACGCGACGACACAATACGGCGCGGGGGGACCTCGGCAACTGCCCCGTCTGTGTCCTGCCGACGTGCAAGCAGCCCCGGCCATCATCGCCACCCGTCCCTCGGGGTCCTGTCGACGAGTCGCCAGGGGGACGCGACGACACAGTGCGACGCGAGTGACGTCAGCAACCGTCCAGTCTTCCTCTTGTCGACGAGGAGGAGCCGCCAAGGGGATTTAAGGAAGAACCGGCCCATTGTTAAGCCAGGGAGTCGCCACCGGGCGCCCCGTCGGTCTGGTGCGCTCTTACCAGCTCTTACTGCTTGGACTAGCTATCACCAGCTAAGGGCAGCTATTACCAGCTATTACCTGCTATATCTGTACATATTTGTACATATTGTATAAAGCTTTCGTCTCATCTTCGTCTGCTTCAAGACTCCGTCTCTCGTCCCTGACCCCGAGTCACAACAACGGAGAGTCAATCAGTCCGCCTATTTCCCGCTCTCTTGGCTCAATCCGACCGAACAGGAGCTTAGCGAGCATGGGCGGCAAGCATACACACGTCTAATGTCAATGACAGAGAGATGGACAGAGAGAGCTTGGGGTTACGTCAACGTTTATGTCACATTTAACAAATTGAAACAAAAACTTTAGTCGTACTAGTTTTGTTCTACTTTGAAGTGTTAATGAACCAGCTCTCTCTAATTATTCAGTCAATGAATCCTAAACTTGTATTTATTAAAACAAAACCTTATTGCCTTCAATTGCACCCCTTCCATTCTTGCAATGAGTTCTTTTGTGTACGGAAACCAAACAATATTGGCGTGCTCCAGCACTGTTCGAACAAGCCTTTTGTACGCCAGCAAATTTTATCTGGGGGCGCAAGACGAAGGTGTCTTCTCAGAAAGAAGAGTCGCTTTGGTGCTCAGCATGTACACTGATTTCCACTTGAGGTTATTTTGTTAACATGGCTTTCCCATCGGAGAGCGTATGTTAAAGTGACACCTATATATTTACGCTGAAATGCACAAGTGAGAGGTGTGTCATTTTAATGTAAGTATCAGCGCTACAGATTTTTGGGCATTTAGAGTCATCTGCCACTACTGGCAACAAGAAAAGGCAGAATTTTGTATATGGTGATTAACAATGTGATTAATTTCGCGATACGAAATACAATAGTTAGCGAATAGACGGATGTTACCATGTAATCGGAAGGCAAATCTATTATGAATATAAAAAATGTCGCAGTTTCACCCGAGAGGCGAAGCATCCATTGCAATAGCAAATTAGTAGAGAGCTATTCGGAGTAGGGATAGTGGTTTTATCGGCTGCATAAACTTGGACACATTCGCTTACTAACTGAATTAATAATCGTCGTGTCAGCGCGGACAAGCAAACATGAATAGATCGCACTGAATGACCGCAGACAACGACTGTCAAAACGCTGGCAGCAAGCGCAGCCGCCGGGGCGAAGGCTCGCGCGGTCTATCGCTTCAACGTAAACTGAGCGGCGAATGCACAGCGCATACAAAGGTCAGAGCCGTGTTTTGCAGTGGAGAACTTGTTTGTTTGCAGAGGAGAAGCTGCCCCCCCCTCCCCCCCCCTCCTTCCCGCTCTGCCTTCCCGCTTTCTTGATTTCGCGTGGAATATTGAGTGGCAAGATACGCCTTTAGTGCCGGAGCACAGCGCCGCACCGCCTCCCTCCCTCCCATACTCCACGGCCTTTCGCGCGACGGTCGCGTTTGCTTTCCGCCGTGCGTTCGCTCTCCGTGATAGCGCGCGGGGGAGTTCGCCGTCCGTGATAGCGCGCGTCCCCCGCGCGCTTTCGCTCGCGCATACAGGGCGCGGCAACGATTTTATCACCCTTGGAATCTATACGGAACCTCACGGCGACGCCGACGGCAGAAATCCGGTTGAAGTGTCCACTTAATTGCTCTCGCAATAAAATAAAACTGGGTCCAAAACACTGCCTTGGCGCACTCCCGATGCAACAGGGGATAAATTGGAAGCTTCGTTATGGATATACACGAATTTTGAGCGGTATAGATCGGCACAGTGACTAATGAGTGCGCTCACTCACAGTCGCACTCATTTCAAACGGGTGAGTGCGAGTGAGTGCCAGTGAGTGTGAGTAGAAGTGAGTGCGAGTGAGTACCAATGAATTTGAGTGCAAGTGAGTGGGAGTGCGAGTGAGTGTGAGTGGAAGTGAAGGCGAGTGAGTGCCAGTGAGTGTCACTGCAGGTGAGTGCGAGTGCGAGAAAGTGCCAGTGAGTGTGAGTGGAGGTGTATGCGAGTGAGTGCCAGTGAGTGTGGTGCAGGTGAGTGTGAGGGCGAGTGAGTGCCAGTGAGTGTGAGTGGAGGTGAGTGTGATTGGAGGTGAGTGCAAGAGCGAGGGAGTGATAGTGAGTGTGAGTGCAGGTGAGTACGAGTGCGAGTGAGTGCTGTGAGTGTTAGTGGAGGTGAGTGCCAGTGAGTGTTAGTGGAGGTGAGTGCGAGTGAGTGTTAGTGGAGGTGAGTGCGAGTGAGTGCCAGTGAGTGTGAGTGGAAGTGAAGGCGAGTGAGCCCCAGTGAGTGTGAGTGCAGGTGAGTACGAGTGAGTGCCAGTAAGTGTGAGTGGTGGTGTGTGCGAGTGCGAGTGAGTGCCAGTGAGTGCGATTGCAGGTGAGTGTAAGTGCGAGTGAGTGTTAGTGGAGGTGAGTGCGAGTACGAGTGAATGCCTGTGAGCATTAGTGGAGGTGAGAGCGAGTGAGTACAAGTGATTGTGTGTGGAGGTGAGTATGAGTGAGTACCAGTGAGTGTGACTGGAGGTGAGTATGAGTGAGTGCCAGTGAGTGTGACTGGAGGTGAGTATGAGTGAGTGCCAATGTGTGTGACTGGAGGTGAGTATGAGTGAGTGCCAGTGAGTGTGACTGGAGGTGAGTATGAGTGAGTGCCAGTAAGTGTGAGTGCAGGGGCGTGGGAATGCGAGTGAGTGCCAGTGAGCGTGAGTGGAGGTGAGTGCGAGTTAGTGCCAGTGAGTGTGAGTGGAGGTGTGTGCAAGTGTAAGTGAGTGACAGTCAGTGTGAGGGGGGGTGAGTGCGAGTGGGTGCTAGTGAGTGTGAGTGGAGGTGAGTGCGACTACGAGTGAATGCCTGTGAGCGTTAGTGGAGGTGAGTGCGAGTGCGCGTGAGTGCCAGTGAGTGGGAGTGCAGGTGAGTGCGAGTACGAGTGGGTGTCATTGAGTGTGAGTGGAGGTGACTGCGAGTGAGTGTGAGTTGAGGTTAGTGCGAGTGCGCGCCAGTGAGTGTGAGTGCAGGTGAATGCCAGTGAGCGCCAGTGAGTGTGAGTTGAGGTTATTGCGAGTGCGAGTGAGTGTCAGTGAGTGTGAGTTCAGGTGAGTGCGACTATGAGTGAATGCCTGTGAGCGTTAGTGGAGGTGAGTGCGAGTGAGCTTGAGTGCCAGTGAATGTGAGTGCAGGTGTGTGCGAATGAGTGGAAGTGAAGGTGAGTGCGAGTAGAGGTGAGTGCAAGTGAGTGCCAGTGAGTGTGAGTGCAGGTGAGTGCGAGTACGAGTGAGTGCCAGTCAGTGTGAGTGGAGGTGAGTGCGAGTGCCAGTCAGTGTGAAGTGAGGTGAGTGCAAGTGAGTGCCGTTGAGTGTGAGTGGATGTGAGTGGAGATGAGTGTGAGTGCCAGCTAGTATGAGGGAGTGCCAGTAAGTGTGAGTGGAGGTGATTGCGAGTGAGTGTGAGTGCAGGTGAGAGCGAGTGCGGGTGAGTGTTAGAGGAGGTGAGTGCGAGTAAGTGCCAGTGAAATGTGAGTGGACGTGAGTGCGAGTGAGGGCCAGTGAGTGTGAGTGCAGGTGAATGCCAGTGAGCGCCAGTGAGTTGAGGTGAGTGCGAATGAGTGCCGGTGAGTGTGAGTGTAGTTGGGTGTGAGTGAGTGTGAGTGCCAGTGAGTGTGAGTGAATGCCAGTGAGTGTCAGTGCACGTGAGTGCGACTACGAGTGAATGCCTGTGAGCGTTAGTTGAGGTGAGTGCGAGTGCGAGTGAGTGCCAGGGAGTGTGAGTGGAAGGGAGTGCGAGTGAGTACCAGTGAGTGAGAGTGGAAGTGAGTGTGAGTGCGAGTAGTGTCAGTGGAGGTGAGTGCCAGTGAGTGTGAATGGAGGTGAGTGCGAGTGCGAGTGAGTGCCAGTAAGTGTGAGTGGAGGTGACTTTGAGAGGAGGAGAGTGCGAGTGCCAGTGAGTGTGAGTGGAGGTGAGTGCGAATGCGAGGGAGTGCCAGTGAATGTGAGTGCAGGTGAGTGCGAGTGAGTGCCAGTAAGTGCGAGTGAGTTCCAGTGAGTGTTAGTGCAGGTAAGTGCGACTACGAGTGATTGCCTGTGAGCGTTAGTAGAGGTGAGTGCGAGTACGATTAATGCCTGTGAGCGTTAGTGGAGGTGAGTGGGAGTGATGGTGAGTGAAGGTGAGTGCTAGTGCGAGTGAGTGCTGTCAGTGTTAGTGGTGGTGAGTACAAGTGAGTGCTGTGACTGTTAGTGGAGGTGAGTGGGAGTAAGTGCCAGTGAGTGATGGTGGAAGTGAGTGCGAATACAAGTGAGTGCCAGTGAGTGTGAGTGAGTGCCGGTGAGTGTGAATGGAGGTGAGTGTGAGTGCAAGTGAGTTCCAGTGAGTGTTAGTGCAGGTAAGTGCGACTACGAGTGATTGCCTGTGAGCGTTAGTGGATGTGAGTGCGAGTACGAGTGAATGCCTGTGAGCGTTAGTAGAGGTGAGTGGGAGTGCGACTGAGTGCCACTGATTGTGAGTGGAGGTGAGTGCGAGTGCGAGTGAGTGAGTAAAGGTGAGTGCAAGTGCCAGTGAGTGTGAGCGAAGCTGAGTGCGAGGGAGTGCCAGTAAGTGTGAGTGCTCTGAGTGTTAGTGGAAGTGAGTGTGAGTGAGTGACAGTGAATGTGAGTGGTAGTGAGTGCGAGTGACAGTGAGTGTGAGTGGATGTGAGTGCGAGTGCGAGTAAGTGCCAGTGAATGTCAATGGAGGTGAGTGCGAGTCCGGGGGAGTGCCAGTGAGTGTGAGTGGAGGTGAGTGCGAGTGAGTTCCAGTGAGTGTGAGTGCAGGTGAGTGCGAGTGAGTACCAGTGATTGTGAGTATGAGTGAGTGCATGTGAGTGCGAGTGCAGGTAAGTGCAGGTGAGTGCAAGTGAGTGCCGTTGAGTGTGAGTGGAGATGAGTGTGAGTGAGTGTGAGTGCCAGCTAGTATGAGGGAGTGCCAGTAAGTGTGAGTGGAGGTGATTGCGAGTTCGAGTGAGTGTGAGTGCAGGTGAGAGCGAGTGCGGGTGAGTGTTAGAGGAGGTGAGTGCGAGTAAATGCCAGTGAAATGTGAGTGGACGTGAGTGCGAGTGAGTGCCAGTGAGTGTGAGTGCAGTTGAATCCCAGTGAGCGCCAGTGAGTTGAGGTGAGTGCGAATGAGTGCCGGTGAGTGTGAGTGTAGGTGGGTGTGAGTGAGTGTGAGTGCCAGTGAGTGTGAGTGAATGCCAGTGAGTGTCAGTGCACGTGAGTGCGAGTACGAGTGAATGCCTGTGAGCGTTAGTTGAGGTGAGTGCGAGTGAGTGCCAGTGTGTGTGAGTGGAGGTGAGTGCGAGCGAGTGCCAATGAGCGTGAATGGAGGTGAGTGCGAGTGAGGGCCAGTAAGTGTGAGTGGAGGTGACTTTGAGAGGAGGAGAGTGCGAGTGCCAGTGAGTGTGAGTGGAGGTGATTGCGAATGCGAGTGAGTGCCAGTAAGTGTGAGTGAGTTCCATTGAGTGTTAGTGGAGGTAAGTACGAGATTGCCTGTGAGCGTTAGTAGAGGTGAGTGCGAGTACGATTAATGCCTGTGAGCGTTAGTGGAGGTGAGTGGGAGTGATGGTGAGTGAAGGTGAGTGCTAGTGCGAGTGAGTGCTGTTAGTGGTGGTGAGTACAAGTGAGTGCTGTGACTGTTAGTGGAGGTGAGTGCGAGTGAGTGCCAGTGAGTGTGGGTGGAAGTGAGTGCGAGAACAAGTGAGTGCGAGAACAAGTGAGTGCCAGTGAGTGTGAGTGAGTGCCGGTGAGTGTGAATGGAAGTGAGTGTGAGTGCAAGTGAGTTCCAGTGAGTGTTAGTGCAGGTAAGCGCGACTACGAGTGATTGCCTGTGAGCGTTAGTGGATGTGAGTGCGAGTACGAGTGAATGCCTGTGAGCGTTAATAGAGGTGACTGGGAGTGCGACTGAGTGCCACTGATTGTGAGTGGAGGTGAGTGCGAGTGCGAGTGAGTGAGTAAAGGTGAGTGCAAGTGCCAGTGAGTGTGAGCGAAGCTGAGTGCGAGGGAGTGCCAGTAAGTGTGAGTGCATGTGAGTACGTGTGAGTGCTCTGAGTGTTAGTGGAAGTGAGTGTGAGTGAGTGACAGTGAGTGTGAGTGGAAGTGAGTGCGAGTGACAGTGAGTGTGAGTGGATGTGAGTGCGAGTGCGAGTAAGTGCCAGTGAGTGTCAATTGAGGTGAGTGCGAGTCCGATGGAGTGCCAGTGAGTGTGAGTGGAGGTGAATGTGAGTGCAGGTGAGTGTGAGTGCAGGTGAGTGCGAGTGAGTACCAGTGATTGTGAGTGGAGGTGAGTATGAGTGAGTGCCTGTGAGTGCGAGTGCAGGTGAGTGCAAGTGAGTGCCAGTGAGTGCGACTGCAGGTGAGTGCGAGTACGAGTGAGTGCCAGTGAGTGTCTGTGGAGGTGAGTGCGAGTGAATGCCAGTGAAGTGTGAATTAAGTTGTGTGATAGTGCACGTGAGTGCCAGTGAGTGTGAGTGCAGGTGAGTGCGAGTGCGAGTGAGTGTGAATGAAGGTGATTGCGAGTAGAGGTGAGTGCGAGTGCCAGTGAGTGTAAGTGGAGGTGAGTACGAGTAAGTTCCAGTGAGTGTGAGTGGACGTGAGTGCGAGTGAGTGTCAGTGAGTGTGAGTGAGTGTGAGTACGTGTGAATGCCTGTGAGCGTTAGTGGAGGTGAGTTTTAGTGCGAGTGAGTGCTGTCAGTGTTAGTGGTGGTTAGTACGATTGAGTGCCGTGATTGTTAGTGGAGGTGAGTGCGAGTGAGTGCCAGTGAGTGTGAGTGGAAGTGAGTGCGAATGGAGGTGAGCGTGAGTGAGTGTGAGTGCCAGTGAGTGTGAGTTCCAGTGAGTGCGAGTGCAGGTAAGTGCGACTGCGAGTGATTGCCTGTGAGCGTTAGTGGATGTGAGTTCGAGTACGAATGAATGCCTGTGAGCTTTAGTAGAGGTGAGTGCGAGTGCGAGTGAGTGCCACTGAGTGTGAGTGGAGGTGAGTCCGAGTGAGTGAGTAAAGGTGAGTGAGCAAGTGCCAGTGAGTGTGAGTGGAGCTGAGTGCGAGGGAGTGCCAGTAAGTGTGAGTGCATGTGAGTGTGAGTGCGTGTCAGTGCTTTGAGTGTTAGCGGAAGTGAGTGTGAGTGGAAGTGAGTGCGAGTGCGAGTGAGTGCCAGTGTGTGTGAGTGCAGGGGAGTGCGAGCACGAGTGCGTGCCAGTGAGTGTCAGTGGAGGTGAGTGTGAGTGAATGGCAGTGAAGTGTGAATGGAGGTGAGTGTGAGTGCGCGTGAGTGCCAGTGAGTGAGTGCAGGTGAGTGCGAGTGCCAGTGAGTGTGAGTTAAAAAGAGTGTGAGTGCAGGTGAGTGCCAGTGGCAGTGAGTGTGAGTTGAGGTGAGTGCGAGTGAGTGCCGGTGAGTGTGAGTCTGAGGGAGTGCCAGTGAGTGTGAGTGCAAGTTAGTGGCAGTGCGAGTGAGTGCCAGTGAGTGTGAGTGCTGTGACTGTTAGTGGAGGTGATTGCGAGTGAGTGCCAGTGAGTGGGAGTGCGAGTGAGTGCAAGTGAGTGGGAGTGCAGGTGAGTGCGAGTACGAGTGCCAGTGAGTGTCAGTGGAGGTGAGTGTGAGTGAATGCCAGTGAAGTGCGAATGGAGGTGAATGCGAGTGCGCGTGACTTCGAGTGAATGGTGGTGAGTGTGAGTGCATGTGAGCGGAGGTGACTGTGAGTGAGTTTGAGTGTGAGGGAGTGCCAGTGAGTGTGAGTGGAGGTGAGTGCGATTGCGAGGGAGTGCGAGTGAGTGTGAGTGCAGGTGAGTGCGAGTGAGTGCTGTGAGTGTTATTTTATTTATTTATTTACAGATGCTGCAATCCCGTTACTTGATTTTTGCAGGATGGGGATACAACATTATGACATAATCTGTAGGGCAAAAAAATTACATGTACACGTACTAGAAAAGAGACAATACAGAAATCATGAAATGAAAGATATGCTTCGAGTACAACTGAATCAATGCGTCTACTGCAAGGTCAAATGTAACAGAGCGAAAAAGAAAAAAATGTGGAAATTACACAATATGGGACATAAACAAATTCAGGGATGGCTGCAACACAACATCATTGGACAGCTGATTCCATTCAGTCACGACCTTGGAAAAAAATGAGTATCTAAAGCAATTAATGCGGCTAGTGAAGGGGGTAATTGTTAGTGCATGCCGTTGCCTTGTAGCATAACCTGATGAAAAGGAAATAAACTCGGAAATATCTATGCTGTAGTGTCCCTTGATTAGCTGAAACAAAAAAAATTAATCTGAGAACACGATTCCTTTGGGTCAGAGTTGGCAGATTGGTTCGTTTAGCAAGGCTGTCATCGACGTGCGCCCGAAGCTGTTATATATTGCCACCTGGTGTTTTGGGGAGAAAACACACGGAGAAGACGAGAAAGTAGAGGACCTGACTGAACGGTTTTGAGCCAGGACTAAACCACCTTGTCACCTCTTTCGCCTTGTCGTCCAACTGCGTGACAAAACTGGTGGAGGTGCGGGGTACGACGACGACGACGCATTCCATGCACAAGACCCCGTCCGGCAGCAGGAACCCGAGTCCTACGCCCGTGAACACCTCAGTTCACAGAGCAAGCTGTCGACAACGAGGCTTACCACCAGAGACACCAGGACAGCCTGCTATGACGTCCTCTCAAATCACCACGGAAGTTCCGACGCCTCTTCCTCTGACCTATTGTACCCTTCAGAACCCGCTGCCGCCCCCTGCCTTTCACGGAGATTTATATGAGGACGTGGATGACTGGCTGAGTGAGTTTGAACGCGTCGATGCGACCAACGGCTGGGATGATGCCACCAAACTCCGACGCGTCTACTTCAGCTTAAAGGACGGCGCCCGCACGTGGTTCCAAAATAGGGAAGACGTGTTAACATCATGGCGTGAATTCTGACATAACCTTCTGGAGTGCTACAGGAACACCGACCGCCGCGAACGCGCAGAGCGTGAACTGCAATCCTGCGTTCAGATGCCGAATGAGTCCGTCACCATGTACGTCGAAAATATGACTCGACTTTTCAAACGAGCGGATCCTGCTATGCCAGAGGACAAAAAGTTACGCCACCTGATGCGTGGTGTGAAGGAGCAACTTTTTGCTGATCTGGTGCGAAGCCCTCCAAAAAGTGTGGCCGAGTTTCTCACTGAAGCTGTGACGATGGAGAAGGTTCTTCATCAGCGGTCTGCCCTCTTCGACCGGCAGGTGAATGCCACGTCATCTCCCGAATTGTTGGCCACCTTCGGGAGCAGCAGCACCGAATGGGTTCGTGAAATTGTTCGCTCTGTCGTCCGCGAGGAAATGGAGAAGCTGTACGGAGTGAGACAGCCAATGGTTGGCTCCATCGCCAGTGTTATCCGCGATGAGGTTCAACAAGCACTGCACAGCCACCGATACCCACAGATGCCCAACGTGGTGCCCACTGATGCGGGACCGGCCCCAATGTTCGCAGATATTCAGCCCCGTACGTATGCGGACTGCTTGCGAAACTCCATGCCTGTTTCTCGCCCCGCAGTCTCAATTCAGACGACGCCGCCAGGCGCAATTCAAGCTGCGCACGCTGGCTTGGACGTCGACGGTCGCCGTGCACCCCCGCGGAAGTCTGATCTCTGGCGCACGTCGGACAGACGACCCCTCTGCTACCATTGCGGTGAGGCCGGTCACGTCTACCGCGAGTGTCCGTATCGACAACTTGGGCTGAGCGGTTTCTCCATCAACTCGCCTCGTCCTCAGGCTGGCCAGAGGCCAAGGGAAACGGGTACCTTTCACACGATGTCAATCGCGGTCACCATCTCCGAGGCGACCCTCACCCAATCGTCGACGTTTCGGGGCGACGGCACAGGGCCGCTCGCCAAGCCCACGTCGGGAAAACTGAAGGCAGCGGCCTTCGGGGGCGAGGTCGCTGGAACTCAAAGTGCGGAAGACCTCTCATCGACCCTTGTACGGAATGTCGCAGATTCACTGAAAACGGCAGGTTCTACGCTTGAGGAAGACAACACATCGTTCCCATCCCCGTATGAGTGCAGTGGCAAAGAATCGCCGGTTAACCCATCTGAACTTTGTGACCGAGTCTCGCTTGACATACCTGTGCTGATAGACGGTCTACAGGTCAGCGCATTGGTGGACACAGGTGCCGATTATTCAATTATTAGCGGGAAATTGGCAACGGTTCTTGAGAAAGTCATGACCCCTTGGAATGGAACGCGCATTCGCACAGCAGGAGGTCACGTTGTTATTCCGCTGGGCCGCTGTACTGCAAGAGTAAAAATTCGTGCGTCGACGTTTGTAGTCACTTGCCTCGTCCTCCAAGAGTGTTCGCGTCAACTCATCCTCGGTATGGACTTTCTTCGCGAGTACGGCGCAATTATGAATCTTCGTGAGCGCAGCGTGACCTTCTCGACACTACGTGCCACAGAGCAAGACGCCGATAGCTGCCGTAAACCTGCGCTGCGTGTTGCTGACGACAGCATGACATTGCCGCCACGAGCGACTGTTCCAGTAGAAGTCACGTGCGAGAGCCTCCGAGACGGGGACGTGGTCGCCGAAAGAAACGTCTCTCTATTGCTGCTTCAAGGTGTATGCGCTGCCCGAAGTCTGGTTCGTGTTCGTGACGGGCGGTCGCAAATACTTCTCACAAATTTCAACTACGAACATCGACATCTTTTCCGCGGCACTACCGTCGTCTACGCAGATCCTGTCACCGACGTCGCAGAGTGCTTCGCATCCGAGGAAATTAATCGTGATGACAATTTTCTTGACCGCATCGACGTCAATTCGAAGCTCTCGGACGAGAGGAAAGCTGCACTTCACGACCTTTTAAAGGAATTTCAGTCTTGCTTCGCCTCTTCGTCGAAAGTCCGCCAAACACCCCTCACCAAGCACCGAATAATTACCGAGGATGATGCGCGCCCTATCCGACAACATCCCTACCGTGTCTCTGCTAAAGAACGCGAGGCGATTCAGACGCAAGTAAAGGAGATGCTCGACGATGGACTCATTCAACCATCCAGCAGCCCGTGGTCATCGCCAGTGGTTCTAGTGAAGAAGATGGATGGAACACTACGCTTCTGCGTTGATTACAGGAAGCTAAACAGCATCACAAAAAAAAGACGTTTACCTGCGCCCTCGGGTCGATGACTCTCTCGACAGGTTGCGGCACGCGAAGTACTTTTCATCCATTGATTTAAAAAGTAGCTATTGGCAGATTGAGGTTGATGAGCGAAAAGACGGCGTTTGTAACCCCAGACGGCCTTTATGAATTCCGAGTTCTTCCTTTCGGCCTCTGCTCTGCTCCGGCCACTTTCCAGAGGATGATGGATGCCGTTCTCGTGGGCTTGAAATGGCAAAGCTGCCTTGTTTACCTCGATGGTGTAGTCATATTCGCTGACACCTTCGAAGAACACCTGAAGCGCCTAAGAATGGTACTAGAAGCGACTCGCTCAGCTGCACTCACGCTGAAACCTCAAAAATGTCATTTCAGCTATGAAGAGCTGAAGTTCCTTGGACATGTCGTGAGTGCAGACGGAGTTCGCCCCGACCCGGACAAAACTACAGCCGTCGCCGCTTTTCCTGTACCATCAGTCAAAAGAGCAGTGCGACGTTTCCTTGGCTTGTGCGCTTACTATCGTCGATTTATTGCCAACTTCGCCAAGATAGCCGAACCGCTCACGTGACTCACCCTAGACGATGTACCTTTTGCTTGGACCACAGAGCAAGAGACAGCTTTCGCAGAGCTACGACAGCGCATGCAGACAGCACCTGTACTTGCCCATTTTGATGAGGAGGCAGATGCAGAGGTCCACACAGATGCTAGCAACGTCGGACTAGGGGCTGTCCTTGTACAAAAACATGGCCGTGTTGAGCACGTCATAGCTTACGCCAGTCGTACTCTCTCTCGAGCCGAGGCCAACTACTCTACTTCAGAGAAAGAATGCCTGGCAGTCGTGTGGGCAACGACAAAATTCCGGCCTTATCTTTACGGCCGTTCCTTCAAGGTGGTGACTGATCATCACTCGTTGTGCTGGCTGGCAAATCTCAGAGATCCGTCTGGCCGTCTTGCTCGGTGGAGTTGGCGCTTGCAGGAGTTCGACATCACTATTGTCTACAGGTCCGGGCGCAAACACGAAGACGCCGATGCGCTTTCCCGCGCACCAGTGGGACACCCTGCTCTGAGCTCTGAGGATGACGATGGTTTCCTCGGGGCCACTTCTGATGCTGACTTCATGTCCAGGCAGCGAGCAGACAAAGAATTACAGCCTGTTATCGAGTACCTGGAAGGCCGAGGATGTCAACTTCCTCGGCATATTGCTCGGGAGTTATCCACCTTCTCTCTCAGAAGGGGCATCCTGTATAAGAAAAATGCCCGTGGCAGTGACAAAGCCTTTCTTCTTTGTTGTGCCTACTGACATGTGTGACGACATCCTCTTTGCATGCCACGACGAACCCACGTCAGGACACTTGGGCTATTCGCGGACTCTCGCGCGGGTGCGCCAGCAGTACTACTGGCCATGACTTTCGTCTAGCGTACACCGCTATGTGAAAGGCTACCGCGAGTGTCAGCGTCGCAAGACACCACCTGTGAAGCCTGCGGGCCTACTCCAACCAATTTCACCACCTAGGACCCCGTTCGACCTCGTGGGAATGGACCTTCTAGGACCTTTCGCTTTGTCCTCCGCTGGAAACAAATCGATTATCGTTGCAACGGATTACCTCACTCGTTACGCCGAGACAAAAGCACTGTCCCGCGGCACGGCTTCTGAAGTCGCAAAGTTTTTCGTACACCACATCGTCCTGCGGCATGGCGCCCCGTCGTGTGTGATCACGGACAGGGGCACATCCTTTACAGCACGCATGATGGAGGACATTTTCAGACTGAGCTGCACGAGTCATCGGAAAACAACAGCCTACCATCCACAAACGAATGGACTGACAGAGAGGTTAAACAAAACCATTGCAGACATGCTGTCAATGTATGTGGACGTGCAGCAAAAAACTTGGGACGAGATCCTTCCGTACATCACGTTTGCCTACAATACGGCAATACAGGAAACAACGCGATTTTCACCTTTCCGTCTTGTTTACGGACGCAACGTGCAAACCATGCTCGACGGCTATGCTTCCGTGCGGCACAACCGATGACATTGCTCCAGACGCCGAGCACTACAATCAGTACGCCGAAGAAGCCCGTCAACTGGCTCGCGTAAACATCAGTTACCAACAAGGTGCCGATGCACGACGTTACAACCTCCGCCGTCGAGACGTTGCCTACCGCCCCGGCGTCCAAGTCTGGGTGTGGACCCCTATTCGACGTCCCGGCTTGTCGGAAAAACTTTTAAGCCGCTATTTCGGACCGTACAAGGTTCTGAAACGTGTCAGTGACGTTACGTACGAGGTATTTCCGGACGGCGCCTTGTCTTCGCGTCGACAGTTTCGGCCCGAAATTGTGCATGTCGTACGGCTTATGCCGTGCTTCACACAGTAGCTCTTGTGCCGGTGTGGCATCGAGTCGATGCTTTCAGAAGGGGGGGACTAATGCCACCTGGTGGGGAAGACGAGAAAGTAGAGCACCTGACTGAACGGTTTTGAGCCAGGACTAAACCACCTTGTCACCTTGTTCGCCTTGTAGTCCAACCGCGTGACAATATATATCGAACCGCCCGCTTTTGAATACCTTCTACTTTATCAATGTCTTTTTTAGTGAAAGGATACCAAATTATAGATGCGTAAGCTAAAATCGGCAGCAAAATTGCGTTAAATGCAAGAAGGCGAACCTCAGGTGTTGTCAGTCTCAAAGCCCGCCTGAGAAAGAAAAGCATTTGATTGGCAGAATTGCACACAGTGTTGATGTGTTTGTTCCATCTAGGATCTTTAGAAATCCAAATACCAAGATATTTTATGTTCTCAACCTCAGCTAGCAAGACATTACACGCCGAGTACTGGAAGTGCAGATTGCTACGCTTGCGCGAAATTTTCATACATACAGTTTTGTCAAAATTTATAGCCATTTGCCAATCACTACACCATTTCACAACTTTTTCAAAGGCTTCATATAGTCGTAGTTTATGGAGTGCCAGTGAGTGTGAGTGCAGGTGACTGCGAGTGAGTGCTGTGAGTGATGTGAGTGTTAGTGGAGGTGAGTGCGAGTGCGAGTGAGTGCCAAAGAGTGTGAGTGCTGCTGAGTGCGAGTACGAGTGAATGCGTGTGACCCTTAGTGTAGGTGAGTGGAAGTGAGTGCCAGTGAGTGTGAGTGGAAGTGAGTGCGAGTGCGGGTGAGTGCCAGTGAGTGTGCGTGCACTTGAGTGCGAGTGCGCGTGAGTGTGAGTGAAGGTGAGCGCTAGTGCCAGTGAGTGTGAGTGGAGGTGAGCGCGAGTGCGATGGAGTGCCAGTGAGTGTCAGTGCAGGTGAGTGCGAGTGCCAGTGAGCGCTGTGAGTGTTGGTGGAGGTGAGTAGGAGTGAGTGCCACTGAGTGTGAGTGGAGGTGAGTGCGCGTGCGCGTGAGTTCCTGTGAGTGTGAGTGCAGGTGAGTGCAGGTAAGTGCGAGTGAGTGTGAGTGAAAGTGAGTGCAAGTGCCAGTGAGTGTGAGTGGAGGTGAGTTTTATTTATTTATTTACAGTACCTACGGCGCCCTTGTGGGGCATTGGTGTAGGGGGAAATATTAACATTCAAATACAAAAAATACAAATACATGCAAAATGCAGATTGGTGACATCTCATTCGGAATTATCAACAGAACAACTATGAAATGTTATTTATAGTTAAGAAAGGCAAAATAAAATGTGGTTGATCCCTCTTATATAGGAATCGGTATAGAACACGAAAGTGAAACGTGTCTTCACAGAAGTAGTGTAATGTTTATTGCACATTGATATATAATGTCTATTGGTGTTTTGTGGCTAAAGCGCCCTTAGGCGTTGATGCACCCACGCTGACGCCTGGTGGCACGTCTCCTCCATCACGACTACCAACGTCGATGACCATGAGCAACCGTCGTGCATATGGAAGCTGCACTACGCTGCACACGCTAGCACAACGCGAAAGACGAAGCACGTAACTGACACACTAATACAACGCGCAAGACAAAGCACGTAACTGAATCGTCACCGAGTCAAATCAGCGCGTACAGCGCGTCGTAATTGCAGCCTCCGCGATCAACTTCAGAAACATTTTCAGAGCTAATTGCGGAGGCCACGCTCCGCTGTGCTGAGTACGGTGAACGCCACCTAGTAGTGCTTCTGCGAGAACGCGTTGGTAGTGCTTCTTGATGCCAGCGTCCCTTCGAATGCTGGCATCGAGGCGTCGCAGTGCTGAGACCACCGAAGCGTTCACTGTCGGTGCGCGTTAGTGTCATAATGCAGTACTTCTCTTTTCTGCTCGTAGGCGGCGGCACCGCCCCGAGCAAGAGCGCGGGTACACGGAGGAGTGTTAGATATATAAGGCGCGTCTGTGTAGCTCTCTGCAAATGCGTTTGTGGCGCAATGGGTTAAACGCTCGGCGATCTATCGTCGCGGACCGAGAGGTCGTGGGTTCGATTTCCAAATTTTGCATGTTTGTGGAACTTTTTCTTCTGGTTTCTTTCTTTGTATTATGTTCGTGTATGTTCGTGTGACGTATTTCCGTGACGGAAATACGTCAGTGAAGTCTTGGTGGACCCCGGCATAAAACACTTTCGTGTTAAAATAATAAATTGCTAGGACAAATCGACAGATTGACCTGCAAGCACAAATCAAGCCCAAATAGAAGCAGGCACAACTATAAGGACAAATCGCAAGCACAAATCGCTAGAAGGAGGAGAAGAAACTGTAAACAATAACTTTCATGTGAGCCCAGGCTGAGATGAAATGGAACTCTGAAGGACAAGTGGAAATTTTGAAAGAGGAGCGGAGACAATTTCTTGCGGGACTTTGTTGCATTGTTTAATTGTGCGTGGGAAAAATGAATACTTCAAAAGATTTATTCTGGTAGCAGACTCGCGCACTTTTAATGTGTGATCTGTACGGCCAGATATATATGTAGGCTCCAGTATGTAGTTTTCTTTTTCAATGCCCGTTAAACCATGAAATATTTTATAAAACAAAGACAAACGTAAATATTTGCGCCTGTCTTTAAGAAGAGGCCATCCCAACGTATTTCTGATTTCAAAAGCCCTTTTAGAAGTCATAATCACCTGTGACGAAACGGACTGCTCGCGATTGCACACGCTCCAGAGCATCGATGTTAACTTTGGTAAAAGGGTCCCAAGTGCTACACGCGTATTCCAAAAGTGGGCGTACATTCGACATATACAGGGTTTCCTTCAGACAGGCCGGTGCTTGTTTACAGTTGCGTCTCAAGAAGTTTAATGTGTTGCTAGCCTTCGATACAATATAGTCAACGTGCGCGTTCCATGTTAAAGTGCTGGAAAAAAGAACTCCTAGGTACTTATATTCCTTCACAAGGGACAGCTGTGTGGCGTTCGTGAAATAGCTTGCCGTCAGGGGCTGTTTTTTGTTTGTGAATCTTAACAGGTTGCATTTGGATAGATTGAGGGTCATGTTCCAGGTGGAACACCAAGCCATAACTTTGTTTAGGTCGCTTTGTAGCTGTTCGTTGTCTGCTTCAGATGAAATTTCACGGTAAATACATCAATCATCTGCGTATAACCTAACACGGCAAGACAAACGCTCAGTTAGGTCATTAATGAATATAATGATAAGTAGGGGCCCCAAGACGGACCCCTGTGGCACACCTGATAATACAGAAACGTCAGATGAGCGGGTACCACCAAGAATCACGCGTTGGCTTCTTTCTAAAAGATAAGCTTCCAGCCACTTCAGGAGGGTATTTGGTATGTTAAGACAGCTTTGTAGTAACAGGGTATGAGATACTGTATCAAATGCTTTTCGAAAGTCTAAAAACATGCAGTCAGCCTGCATACCGGAGTTAATAAATGCTGCGATATCATGACAAAATTTGATCAACTGAGTGTCGCGAGAAAAGCCAGCGTGAAGCCATGTTGCGTTGGACTAATAAAGCTATTTTCTTGAAGGTGTGCCATTAAGTTTGTGTAAATGACATGTTCCAATGTCTTACAGGTAACGCTTGTGAGTGAAATTGGCCTATAGTTACACGTTCTCGTTTTTGTACCGGTTTTATGAATTGGGATGACATTTGCCTTCTTCCAGTCCGAGGGCAAAGCACCTACTGGGAGGGATATCTTAAACAGCAGAGTTAAGAAAGGGGCTACAGACAATGCGCAGTTCTTTAGCACAAAATTTGAAATATAGTCAGGACCGGGAGCCGAGTGAACGTTTACCTTTCGTAGTAATGATACGATGCCAGCTTCAGACAGCTCAATTTCCATCATCTGTGTGAACACACTGACGTCATGCAATCGAGTAACCTCGACATTTGAGCGTGAAAACACAGAATGAAAATAAGCATTGAAAGCTTCTGCTTTTCCCAAGGTATCTGTGCCGTAGGCTTTGTCATCCATGACGTCAGGGATAGCGTCACCGGAATTTTTTCTTTTTGTCTTTTGCTTTGGACATATTTCCACATTTCCTTAGGGTTAGTTTTCATTTTGTGTCCAAGATTGCAGAGAAACGTGTTATGTGAACTACGCATCATCTTTGCTATTCTTTTGCTCATTTCCTTCATCTTTGCGTACAATGGAGGATTCGGCGACTGGCAATATTGACGAAATATCCTATTTTTTCTGTTTATCATCGTACGAATTTCTTTAGTAATCCACGGTTTATCGCCTCGGCACTGGGAAGTAATGACGCGTGAAGGGACATAGGTTTGTGTCAAGGACAATATTTTAGTTTTAAAAAGGTCCCACATTGCGTCATAGGCATGGATAGGCCTAGGCATGGACTAAGACGTATAAATTCTGGAAGAAAATTATCTAGTTCACATGATATTGCCGTATAATCGCCCCTTTCATAAAAAACAAACCTTGCGTGCCTGCGCAGAGCGACAATTCCTGGTCGCGCAGGACACCTTGGCGACGACATCATGATCACTGATACCAGGTATCGAGGTAATAGAAGACACAATATCAAGTTCATTGCAAAAGAATAAATCAAGTACACTTGCACTGTTAGCCGTAACCCGCGTCGGCTTTTCCACAAATTGAAACAAAGAATGAGCATTTATCATTTCACGGAAGGCCGTGTACAGGAGTGATGAATTGCCCAGCACTAGATTAAAATGCTGCCATGTTACATCTGCTAGATTAAAATCACCTGCCAACACTATGTACGTTGTCTGTAATGTTAGCAGCGTGTTGCTTAAATTTAAAAGGGGCTGCGGGCTTCTTGAATTGGGTGGTCTGTAGAAAGAACCGAATGCCACAGACAAGCCATTGTTCAAGAGTACTTTGCACCCAACAAATTCAGTTGAGTTTGCTTCAACTTCAACCAGGGAGCTAGATATTGTATTGCGAACGAGAACAAAAACGCCTCCCCCATGCGCATTTCTGTCCCTCCTATAGACAGTGTAGCAGGTTGGAAAAACTTCATTGTCATTTATTGTGTCGTCTAACCAAGATTGAGATCCAAGTACTACATGTGGCTTTGTCGTTTCTAAGAGGGCGGCAAATTCAATAGTCTTATTTTTTAGGCTGCGACAGTTTACAACAATACACACAATGTCATCCGTGCCGGCTGGTTGTCTAGCAAATGAGACAAGCTTGTTGAGTTGCTACGTATTAATCTTGTCCACGTTGTCGGTTTCAGCATTATAAATGAAAGTTTCCTTGCCAATTCTTAGTTTATTATACTGTAGCCTGAAGTCCCCTCCCTTGTTTTTCGCGAACTGAATTAATTTTTGCCTCTCTTGTCGAACTTTGTTGCTATAGTCCTCACTAATAGCAAAAATTGTACCTTTCAGCCTTGACGCAACTAAGAGAATGCGTTGCTTGTCTTTAAATGAAAGAAACTTAACTATGATAGGTCTCTTTTTTGTTGACATGTAGCGACTGAGCCTGTGAGCCCTCTCAACCGAATCAGCAGAAATAGAGACGTTTAATTTTTCCTTACAAAAGTCAAGAACCTGTGGGGATGCGCGACTCTCACGCGTCTCCTGTGGTCCGGCTTCACCGCGCGGCTGCGCGGCGGAGGCGGTTGTAGAGGTTGCGGCGCGTTGCTAGAGATGGCGCGAGTGTCGCGATGCTAACGCCAACGAACGGCGGGGTGACTGGGGTTCGCTTGAGTGACAGTGAGTGTGATTGGAAGTGAGTGCGAGTTCGAGTGTGTGCCAGTGATGGTGAGTGCCGGTGGGCGCGAGGATGAGTGAGTGCCCATGAGTGTCAGTGGAGGTGAGTGCGGGTGAATGCCAGTGAAGTGTGAATGGAGGTGAGTGCCAGTGCGCGTGAGTGCCAGTGAGTGTGAGTGCAGGTGAGCGCGAGTGCGACAGAGTGTGAGTGAAGGTGAGTGCGAGTAGAGGTGAGTGCGAGTGAGTGCCGGTGAGTGTGAGTGAGTGTGAGTGCCTGTGAGTGTAAGTGCCAGTGAGTGTGAGTGCAGGTAGTGCTGTGCGAGTATAAGTGAATCCCTGTCGTCGTTAGTGGAGGTGAGGGCGAGTGAGTGCCAGTGAGTGTAAGTGCTGGTGAGAGTGAGTTAGTGCCACTGTGGGTGAGTGCAGGTGAGTGCGAGTACGAGCGAGTGCCAGTGAGTGTCAGTGGAGGTGAGAGCGCGTGAATGCCAGTGACGTGTGAATGGAAGTCAGTGCGAGTGCGCGTGAGTGCCAGTGAGTCTGAGTGCAGGTGAGTGCGAGTGTCAGTGAGTGTGAGTTGAGGTGAGTGCGAGTGAGTGCCGCTGAGGGTGAGTGGATATGAGTGTGAGTGAGTGCCAGTGAGCGTGAGTGCAGGAGAATGCCAGTGAGTGAGTGGAAGTGAGTGTGAGTGCAAGTGAGTGCCAGTGAGTGTCAGTTGAGGTGAGTGCGAATGAGTGCCCGTGAGTGTGAGTATAGGAGAGTGGAGGTGAGTGTGAGTGAGTTCTAGTGAGTGTGACTGCAGGTAAGTGTGAGAACAAGTGAATGCCTGTGAGCGTTAGTGGAGGTGAGTGCGAGTGAGTGCCACTGAGTGTGAGAGCATGTGAGTGAGTGTGAGTGAAGATGAGTGCCAGTAAGTGTGAGTGGAGGAGAGTGCGAGCGAGTGCCAGTGAGTGTGAGTGCAGCTGAATGCGAGTGCGTGTGAGTGTTATGAGTGTTAATGGAGGTGAGTACGAGTGAAAGCCTATGAGCGTTAGTGGAGTTGAGTGCGAGTGAGGGCGCGTGCGTGCGCATGAGTGCCAGTGAGTGTGAGTGCGAGTGAGTGTGAGTGAAGGTGAGTGCAAGTGCCAGTGAGTGTGAGTGCGAGTGAGTGCTGTGAGCGTTATTGGAGGTGAGTGCGAGTGAGTGCTGTGAGTATTAGTGGAGGTGAGTGCGAGTGAGTGCCAGTGAGTGTGAGTGGAAGTGAGTGCGAGTGAGTACCAGCGAGTGAGAGTGGAAGTGAGTGTGAGTGCGAGTTAGTGTCAGTGAAGGTGAGTGCCAGTGAAGTGTGAATAGAGGTGAGTGCGAGTGCACGTGAGTGCGAGTGAGTGCCGGTGAATGTGAGTGTGAGTGAGTGTGAGGGAGTGCCAGTGAGTGTGAGTGGAGGTGAGTGCGAGTGCGAGTGAGTGTCAGTGAGTGAGAGTGGAAGTCAGTGCGAGTGAGTGCCAGTGAGTGTGAGTGGAAGTGAGTGCGAGTACGTGTGAGTGCCAGTGAGTGTCAGTGGAGGTGAGTGCGAGTGAATGCCAGTGAAGTGTGAATGAAGGTCTGTGCGAGTGCGCGTGAGTGCAATTGAGTGTGACTGCAGGTGAGTGCGAGTGAGCGCCAGTGAGTGGAGGTGAGTGTGAGTGAGTGGTGGTGAGTGTGAGATGAAGTGAATGAATGTGAGTAAGTGTCAGTGAGTGTGATTGCAGGTAGTGCGATTATGAGTGAATGCCTGTGACCGTTCGTGGAGATGAGTGCGAGACAGTGCTATTGCGTGTGAGTGGAGGTGAGTGCGAGTGAGTGCCAGTGAGTGTGAGTGCAGGTGAGTGATAGTGAGTGCCAGTGAGTGTGAGCGCAGGTGAGTGCGAGTACGAGTGAATGCCTGTGAGCATTAGTGGAAGTGAGTGCGAGTGAAGGTGAGTGCGAGTGAGTGTGAGTGGAAGTGAGTGTGAGAGCGAGTGAGTGTCAGTGGAGGTGGGTCCAAGTGAGTGCCAGCGAGTTTCAGTGGAAGTGAATGCGTGTACGTGTGAGTGCCAGTGAGTGTCAGTGGAGGTGAGTGCGAGTGATACCAGTGAAGTGTGAATGGAGGTCAGTGAGAGTGCGCGTGAGTGTCATTGAGTGTGACTGCAGGTGAGTGCGAGTGCAGAGTGCCAGTGAATGTTGTAACGTCCTGGTCAAAAGAAGAAGAGAAAGGGAAGAGAGAGAAGACGAAGAGGATCGAATGAAATCGGTAAACAGTTGATCAGTCTCGGATCCTTTATTTTACATTTGGCGCAGCCGACAGGATGTGGATAGAAATACGAGTTGGTACTACTACAGCGGGACAACCGTACGTCACGTCATACCAAGCCCAAGATGAAGAACAAGTCGAAGTCCAAGAGACAGCGACGTCACCGAGCCTGCTCCAGTTCATCGCAAGTAAGGCTAAAGTCACCGAGGCAGATCTCGTCAGCCGAGGTACGTGGAAGATTAATATCAAAATGTCCGACTATGAAAAGCACTTCAGACAGTTATCAAGTAGCAAGCCCTTTCAAAATGATAATATCCAGGACATTGCTATGCTTATGGAGCGAATGTTGAAAGTGCAGGCGTCTCAAATTGAGCAACATGGACAATTGCTTGCTATGCTAACAGAGACTCTGCGCGCTAACAATGGTCCCAAAGCTGAATTAGTGAAGCCGGACATGTTCGATTGGACGACGGCGTCGGCGACCACTTGGTTGAAGTTCTTTGAATATGCTTGTGAAAAAACTGCTGGTTGACGTCACAGGATAAAGTGCAAAATATGAGACTATTTCTTGTACACAATGCCAAGAAATGGTATGAGCTCCGCATAACAGACCATCCGGACGACGCCTGGGATCACTGGAGAGCAAGTTTTATCTCGGCTTTTGATCAGAACCCGGTCGACCGATGGGACAAAGCTATATTTTTCAAACAACGCTCAAGTTCACTAATTGACTATTTCTACGAGAAGAGACGGCTGTTGCTGTTAGCAGATCCTACTTTGCCTGAGTCGTCTATTGTACCGTTAGTCATCCACGGTATGGCAAAGGAATGCCAAAGGCAAGTGCAAATAAGGTCGCCTAAGACAGTTGAAGACCTGCTGGGGTGTCTTAAGGACGTTTACCATGAAGCCCCTGGGCCCGTTGCGCAGCACAACTGGATCCATCCAGCCAGGGTTCATCCGGATAATACAGCGACAGCAATGACAGCACCTAGCAGAAGCGCAGCTTCTGACTATTTCCCTAGCAACCGAGACGTCAAGGAGACAAAAAACGAATAAACGTGGGTGTACAGCCCCACCCGTGTAACCAAAACGAGGCTGTCTACTTGATTCGATCAAACGTTTTACAAATGGCACTGCTTATTAACGGAAAAGAAGTAAGTGCCCTAGTCGACACAGGAGCTTCAGTAAGTCTGATTAATCAAACCATGGTAAAAGCAGATGACATGCGACAAGGTAAAGTGGTAACGGTTAAGAGCTACGATGGATCATCTCGAACACTGCACACTTGGACAAGAGTCAGTATACATTTAGCTGGAGAGGACTTCACAGTAGAAGCGCTGGTTATGCGTGATGTCGAATTCTTGTTTATACTGTCAAGACCCGACATGAAGAATCTACGAATGAACATTTCTTGGAAAGATGAAGTGACTTTAGACTCCCTGGTTTCAAATGTCCAGACACCGCCACAGATGAGGACTGCCAAATGCGCTAATGACATATGGACAATTTTTCCCGAACTTATATGCCTCGATACATATCCACGTGCAGCTTCTGTACCCGAAGTGCCTTTTGAACTCCGCGACACGACTATTGTACGGAAGAGAGCCTACAGGATTTCTCATGAGAAGAAAGTATGGCTGAAACAAGAGCTGCAACAAATGCTGAACGCTGGAATAATAAGGCCCTCAACGTCACCTTTTGCGTCTCCTATAACTATTGTTCCCAAAGAAGATGGTTCACTGCGACTTTGTACTGAATTATCGGCAAATCAACACCCAAACAGAACTGTATCCATTCCCTATGCCTTTGATTGACGACATCATTAATGATACTGGAGGATGCCAATGGTTCTCACGAATCGATTTGTGCAAAGGTTACTGGCAGGTACCTCTCCAGGAAAAATCAAAGAAGTACACGGCATTTATAACACCATTTTATACATATGAATACAACCGTCTGCCATTCGGCTGGAAGAACTCGGGTGCTTGGTTTCAGCGCATGATGAACGGGGTACTTAAAGATTTCATCGGAGATTTCTGCAATGTTTATGTCGATGACATCATTATTTACTCCCGTACCGAGGAAAAGCACTGTTCCCACGTCTCTCAAATACTAGAAGCGTTGAGCAAATCACAACTAAAAATAAACAAGAAGAAAAGTGAATTCTTTCAGAGAAAGGTGGTGTTCCTTGGCAGAGTCCTGGACGGCTTCACGAAGACGACAAAGGAACAGTCCGTCCAATGAATCAAGGAAATGCGTAAGCCCTACGATGTTCACTCCCTGCGTGTATTCTTGGGATTGGCAGGACATTTTCGGGCGTTCATTAAAGACTTTGCGGCGATATCCAGGTGTCTTACAAGGCTCACTCAAAAAGAGGTTCCCTTTGTGTGGAGCGACGAGTGCGACCGTGCATATGAAGAACTGGTGCGCGCAATATTTTCAGATCCAATCTTGATATTACCTGATTTCGCCAAACCCTTCGAACGCGTCCAATTATGGCACAGGAGCAGTGTTATACCAACGAGATTCCAGCCAAGACAGAAGCCACCAGTTGAAGGTCATTGGCTATTACTCCTACACCTTTTCAAAAGCGGAAGTAAATTACACCACCACGGAAAAGGAGGCCCTAGCAGTAGTGCTAGCGTTACGATACTTCAGGAGTTATTTGGAGGGCCGTCGGTTCAAGCTTTTCACGGACAATGAGGCTTTGACATACCTTCTGAGCCTTACACAACCGAAGGGAAGAGTGGCAAGATGGATTAGCGAAATTCAGCAGTTCACGTTTGATGTTAGCCACTGACCTGGTGAAAAGCTACCTGACGCGGACGCGTTATCAAGGTTGCACATACCACCAATAAACAACGACCAAGGGGCACACGTCGCAAGTGTATGGGAAGATACTGAAGAACTAAAATTAATCGATGGAAAGTTTGTTGTACCTCAAAGCTGCATATCCAAAATATTGCGGCTCTATCATGACAGTCCACACTCAGGGGGGCATGATGGCTTTTGGCGGACTTACTGGAGGATTCAGAAACGTTTTACGTGGAAGAACATGAAAGCCGATGTAGAGAATTATGTCAAGACCTGTCATCAGTGTCAGACTATCAAAGCCAAGTTCCGCCCAAAAGGAAACCAAATGGTCATTCCTTTGTATTCAGATGTCCCCTTCGAAGTCGTCCATCTCGATTTCGCTGAAATCAAAAAGAAAGGGGAGGGTGTGCGCCGGACTCAGTCTTTTATAGTGGCTGTTGACCAGTGCACACGTATGGCGGCGGCCAAGCCCGGAAAAGAAGATGCAAACAGTGTGATTGCACTGATGGAAAGAGAGGCATTTAGACACACCAAGGTGATTGTGTCTGATAATGGACCTGCATTCCGCAGCGAGAGGCTCCGTCGGTGGGCAGCAGAAAAGGGTATCACTTTGAGATTTTCAGCACCATATCACCCGGAAGGAAATGCTCTAGCAGAACGTCTCATACGTGACTTGAAGACCTTCATTTCTATATACGCAGAATTTCGTGGAGGATGGAAGTGTGATCTTGAGGCAGCGGTTAGGCATCACAATCAATCCCACACAGCTGGACTTGGCTGTAGCCCTCAGTTTGCTGCCTTTCAGAAGACAACGTGGTTACCAGCAGATCACGAACTTGGCACAGTAGGGAAGATCCATATTCTAGAACGCAAGACGTCAGAAGAATACCATATGTATAAACGTACCATGAAGAAATATTACGACTCGCGCCATGTAACGCATATGCCCAACGTACAACCTGGAGACATGGTGCTAGTACGAAAAGGTCTTGATCGTTCGAAGACTGCTTTCACAGGCCCTTATGTCGTCCTCAAAACGGTAAAGCAGCAAGGTATACTCAAGTCTGTACACATTGAAGGACCAGCAGGCAAGACAGAAGTTACAACTGTAGGTAACCTAGTGCCTTACCATCCGCGGAAGGATGGCAATAAGAGACCCGGAGAATGTAACGTCCTGGTCAAAAGAAGAAGTGAAAGGGAAGAGAGAGAAGAAGACGAAGAGGATCGAATGAAATCGGTAAACAGTTGATCAGTCTCGGATCCTGCACAAATGTGAGTGCAGGTGAATGCCAGTGAGCACCAGTGAGTGTGAGTGGAGGTGAGTGCGAGTGACTGCCGGTGAGTGTGAGTGGAAGTGAGTGTGAGTGAGTGCGAGCGCAGTGAGTGTGATTGTAGGTAGTGCGATTATGAGTGAATGCCTGTGCGCTGTTGAGCAGCATTTGCGCTCTCCTTCTCCATGGCTATACCACACTGGCAAACGCCAGTCAGAAGCGCAGCGGCTCCAGCGCAGTGTCAGACGGCGACTGCACAGCGAGTGCGCGCCGGCGCCAGTGCGTCTACCACGGCTACGACGTCACTCCTCTGGAATGCGCAGACCGGCGGCGGTGAGTCGCGCGCGGCGGCGGTGGAGTGCGCGAGAGGTGCCGGCTCTGGTGGCTCCGGTGCGCAAGCCGTGTGACATCACTGATCCTTGCGCATGCGCAGCACGGCTCCTGATGTGCCGCGCGAAACGGTCTTGGCTAGGCCAGTGTAGCTAACGCTACAAAAGCGCATTTGCGTCGAGAACAGAACCGGCACCTGACATAATACGATCCCAGTCAATTCCTGGCAAGTTAAAATCACCAACTACTAATAGCTTATTTCTATTAAACTGAGCAATCTGGTCACTTATGCCTAACAAATAATTGGGGACCTGTACATCGCACATAAAAAAACATGACCATAAATATTCAGTTTTACGAACAGACTTTCGGTGTCGCTTGACTCTGATAACAGAAAGGCCTCCACGGACGAGAGGTGCATGGAGGAACGCGGAGTGATCGGACGCGAGGCGCATCGGCTCCGTCGATTTTCGGCTGGAACCGCGGAAATCTATGCGTAACCCCTGCAAAACCTGCACGGTTGCATCCAGGAAGTCAGCAGGAACCTGGGGAGACCGATCTTACCCAGGTACGCCCAATTCTCGGCCATTTAGAGCAACTTTTCGCATCACCACGTATACGACCCTGCTAATTGCCCCCTACCTGAAATTCACCAAAGCAGAGAAAGACAAGGTCGAGATCATTATTAGGAAGGGGATCAAGACGGCTCTCGGTCTTCCCCCGAACACATCAACGAACAAAATCTTAAGTTTAGGGGTGTCCAACACCCTAGACGAGCTCATTGAAGGGGCGACAGTATCTCAATATCAGAGACTGCTACGCACTCAGACTGGTAGAAGGATCCTGGAGCGGCTGGGGTTCGAGCCCCAGGCATGTTCCAAGCAGACAGGCAAAGTCCCACCGCGAGTCAGGGACAAGCTGAGAATACTCCCGTTGCCCAAGAATATGCACCCGGTGCATCACGAGAGCAGGCGAAGGGACAGAGCTGAGGCACTGCAGAAAAGGCTGGAAGGCAGGCAGGATGTGATATACACAGACGCGGCCGAATACAAGCAAGGCAAAGTATACGCGGCCGTAATTACACGCGAAAACGGAGGCCCTATCTCGTGCTGCAGCGTCAGACATTTAGGAGCAACGGAGGCGGAAGAAGTCGCCATTGCGCTGGCTTTGACTCAAAAGAATGTGAGAGTTATTGTTAGTGATTCCAAATCTGCAATCAGAAATTTTGATGCGGGCAGGATTTCCGCCGCAGCTGTACACATATTAGCCGTCGGACAGCCCCCGGCGGAGCAGGTTTCGCTAATATGGACACCGGCTCATCAGGGTTTGCGAGGGAACGAGAAGGCGCACGCGCTGGACCGAGGTCTCACTTTCCGGGATTCTAGCGCTGTCTCGACAACACCCCCAAGCGAGGAACCCCTACAGACCGCTGACGATCTGAGCACTTTTCAAGAAATTCTTAACCATTATAAGCTGGGGCGTAAGACTTACCCGAGAGCGGATAAGAACCTTACCAAAAGCGAGGAAGTTATGTGGAGGAAACTGCAAACAGGGGTATTTCCGAACCCACAACTGTTGAGCAAATGGCATCCCTCGGTGTATAGCCCTCGGTGTACGCATTGTAATCGTATAGCGGACTTAGTCCACATGGCTTGGACCTGTCCTAACTTTGGTGAGCCAGATAGATGCAGAGAATCCTGGGAGTCCTTGCTACTCAACGAAGAAGAAAATGCACAACGGCAAGTCATCGGTCTCGCCCTGACCGCCGCCGCGTCCCAAGGGATCCCGGTCGACGGTTAGGGAGGATGAGTGTGGGTTTAGGCTGAAGCCTCTACCCCGTCATCTAGTGGACGGGTGCAAATAAAGTCTCTTCTCTCTCTCTCGCATCACCACGTAGCGGCCGAGCTGGACCTAACGGCTCCAGCTCCCCGCCGCTGGCTGCGGAGACGCCCGCCGGCCAACCTCTCAACATGGCGCTGCTTCAACAACGCGGCTATGACCCCACGACTCTGTCGTGGTCGTCTGTCCCTGCAAACCAACCAGAGGATGGCCCACCCAACATTTCGGCGGAGCAAGCCGTCATTTTTCAAGTCGTCGAGAGCCGGCGTCGCCGCCGGCAGAACGCACGAGGAGCAGCCACGTCCAAGACTCCTCTCAACAATTCAGCCAAGGGAGCCAACAATTCAGCGCTCCGTCGTCGTCTTCTAAAGCTCCACAGAAGACTTCTTCACCAGTCTCCAAGTGGACGCCAAAGCCAACGGTCAGGATGAATCCCGACGACTACGTGATAATGCTCAAGCCGCGCACTGCGGTCGCCCTCAAGACAACCTTTCAGCAAGGTGAGCTCGGCGCTGCCATTTCCCAACTCATCGGTAGGCAGCTCATGAACGCCATCACAATTTCTCCCAATTGGGAACAAAACATCATCGTGTGTGGCACGCAGAATCCCGAGGTAGTTCAGAAGCTGCTAACGGATTTTCAACTTAACACCAGCAAAGGACCGCTCCCGCTTCACGGACGTATGCTCACCGGTGACGTATGTCGCGGAGTAATATCTGTGCATAACCTCGAAACCAGTGAGTCCCTGAAACATAGTGTGCAGTGGCGCGGTGGTGAACTAGTACACGTGCGCAAGCTGGGAAACTCAAATGTGGCTGTGCTGACTTTCGAGGGACGAAACGTTCCACGTTACGTCCACTACAACGCAGAACTGACTCCCGTCAGGGAGTACAAGAAGACAGTGCCAGCGTGCTACCGTTGCGGCACATTGTGGCACCGGGCAGACAACTGTCCCAACCCGGTCAACGAAAGATGTGGCCTCTGTGGCCAAAACGTGGGGGCTGGTACTGAGGGGATGGCCCCCCACGAATGCAATCCAATGTGCATAGTCTGCGAGGGCCCGCACCTCACCGGCTCCCGCGAATGCACCGGGAAATTCATCAGGCTTCAGCAGCCAGGGCCCAGTAAAGTCCCTTGATGTAGGAAAGTACCGCCACTCTTTGTACTTTGCCGCCGGCGCGCGACCTCCTCGCCCCTCGCGAGTCCCCTCCGCGACAGACGGCCTCGGGCGCGTTTTCCTGCACGATGATTGGTCTCCCTGCCGTTGCGCTTTGCTTGTGTTTTGCTTTTTCGTTCGCGCCATTTTGCGCCTCAGCTCGGCTGGCTCGGCGTATAGAGAACGTCGCGGCCTAATATTGCACGCTGTTTCGAGCACTGTCTGCTGGCGCTATGCCGTGCTGCTGCGCATATAACTGCAGCAAGAAGCGTGATGATGGCTATGCAGTTTTTACGATACCACAAGGAAAGCGTTATGGCTTGCGCAAGAAGCAGTGGCTGCACAACATTGGCCGGAAGAACTTTGTCTCGACAAGGAACAGTGTTGTTTGCGATGTAAGGCGCCCACTTATTGCTCGTATCAAAGCATCCCCTAATGCTGCATTTTTTCAATTCTTCCGGCCTGCTCATTCGCGTTTTTGCTGCGGCAATTTGTACGTTGCATAAAAATGGGGTTCTCCTCAGAATGCTGAATATTCTGCTAGGACTCCATCACCTCGCACGTCATCAACTCTTATTCAATCGGAAATGCAGCACTATAGATTCTGCTTTCCACTGAACAGATATACCCGAAGATACAGCCTCTCGATCGCACTTTTCGTGATTGTTAGGAT
Source organism: Dermacentor silvarum (assembly GCF_013339745.2). NCBI lineage: Eukaryota > Metazoa > Arthropoda > Arachnida > Ixodida > Ixodidae > Dermacentor > Dermacentor silvarum. Next base: position 171,025,723 of record NC_051161.1, on the reverse strand, counting down.
CCGTTGCCAGTTTTACTGAAAATCGAAATAGCAGCTTGTAGAGGAGCTATTTACAGCTTACTTCGATGTGTGTGAATGACACAAATACAATGAATGCAAAGCCCCCCAAAAATAGTGGCAAGTATACCTGTGGTATTGCAGGTGATAAGCGCCAGCTAGTCCACATTTTAAGGCGAGACCCTTAGTTGGATATGTTTCAAGGTGAGCGTTTGAGGTACAGAAAGTAACGTGACCTAATGAAGGCCAGAAGCGAGTCAAATCATGTCCAGCCGTGTATAATAAATTATTAATGATTGGCAAAGTAAATTCATGACTGATTAACGATTGTATTAAGGTGTTTAAAGTTGATTAAGGGGGATTAAGGTTAAATAAGGAGGGCTGGGGTCGATTAAGGAGTATTAAGGGTGGTTTAGGGTGGATCAAGATATATTAAGGAGGATTAGGGTGGATTAACGTCGATTAACGTGCATGAATAACATAAGGATTAACGTCCATGAACGACACCTGGAGTGTCGTTTTGATCGCAACAGAGCCGCTTTTTAGAAAGGACAAGCTCTTAGCGCAAGAACGAATTGCCCGTCAACTTTCGGCCGCACTGATACTGCTTTATCATGTATTAAACGGTGTAGGTTTGTGCCATGGCGTAATGTTACTACTGTTGTTTTCTTGGGCATGTCTTTTTCTCAACTGCCATCCGTACTGCATGGCATATTTGTACACTAGCATTGTTTCTCATTCTGAATATTATATGATACTCTTCTACGTTATCTGTATCTTGTCAAATAACGTTTTTTGTGCATGCACGAAAATAAAGCATCTTACAGACCATTCTTTTTGTTTTTGTGTGATAAATGTTTTTCTGATGTCTAATCAAAATCACAATTTTAACTATCCTACTACATAATTTAACGGTATGTTGGTGTGAACTATCAAAATACCTTTTCCAGAGGCGTATCTTTTGCCTAAAAATATAGAATGCCTTCTCCCATAGGTATACCGAGTATTTTTTAAGCTTCGTTGACACCGACGCCTAAAGAATAATCTGTAAATACCTTTCCTCAGCTTCTGTTATTGTGGGTGATGAGTGGCTGCCGGCACCGCTTCATCGCACTGAAATTGTGCAATCGTCCTATTCAATGCAGAAACCACAGCGCAAAAGCTACTTTGACATTGAGACAAACACATTGACGGACGATGCTCTCGCCAGTAATTCAGTATAAGAAGGCACACTGAATATAATACCTGCGGTTCACATGCGTGCACATACAAGAAAAAACTGCCAAACATAGAGCGATCTGCCACAACCAATACTAGATCAGATGCAAAAAGTAAAGCAGCGTATCATGTGGCAGAAAAAATAACTGGAGTATAGAACTCGCCTCAAAGCTCCTTTTACATCAGTGTGTGTCATTCATACGGCTTTTAGATGAAACCAATCTCATCATAAACGTTGCCTTCAGCATTCTCCATGCTGTTATCACCATTTTTCAAAATATTCTACGCCACTGGGGCGCGCAACTGGCCCAAAATAATTCGCCTCCATCGAATTCTGCGGCCCGTCCGCAGGAGCCCAGGCGCAATAGCGTGCCGTGCGCAGCGCGCGCAGCCGGCGGGCGAGGAGAATCGAGGAGGAAAGCGCGCGCGCGGAGGAGAGTGTCGCTACTTTCAAGATCAAGGGGCTTTAGGGCCCAGGACATCAGGGCCCCCCGCAACATCCAGGCGCCAGCCAGCTGGCAAGGTGCCAATCACGCCACCCAAGGGAGCCAATCCCGGCGCGACACGGGAAAGTCACGCCACCGGGGGGCAGAAAGTCAACCAGGAGACGCCAAGCCGCGGCGTGACGTCATCCCTTGACAAGACAGCAGCAGCAACGCCACTACCTGGAGAGGCGGAGTTCCCATAAAGCCCCTTGATCTTGAAAGTGGCGACACTCTCCTCCCCGCCGCGCTTTCCTCCTCGATTCTCCTCGCCCGCCGGCTGAATGCGCTGCGCACGGCACGCTATTGCGCCTGTGCTCCCGCGGACGGGCCGCAGAATTCGATGGAGGCGCATGATTTTGGGCCAGTTGCGCGCCCCAATGGCGTAGAAAATTTTGAAAAATGGTGATAACAGCATGGAGAATGCTGAAGGCAACGTTTATGAGGAGGTTGGTTCCATCTTAAAGCCGTATGAATGACACACACTGATGCAAAAGGAGGTTTGAGGCGAGTTTTATACTCCAGTTATTTTTTCAGCCACATGATACGCTGCTTTACTTTGTGAATCTGCTGTAGTATTGCTTGTGGCAAATCACTCTGCGTTTAGCAGTTTTTTCTCGCATGTGCGCGCATGTGCACCACAGGTATTATATTCAGCGTGCCTTCTTATAATGAATTACTGGCGAGTGCATCGTCCGTCCATGTGTTTGTCTCAATGTCAAAGTAGCTTTTGCGCCGTGGTTTCTGCGTTGAATAGGACGGTTGCGCAATTTCAGTGTGATGAAGCGGTGCCGGCAACCACTCATCGCCCACGATAACTGAAGCTGAGGAAAGGTATTTACAGATTATTCTTTAAGCGTCGGTGTCAATGAAGCTTAAAAAACACTCGGTATATCTATCGGAGAAGGCATTCTATATTTTAGGCAAGAGAAATGCCTCAGGATAAGGTATTTTGATAGTTCACACCGACATAGCGTTAAGTTATGTAGTAGGATAGTTAAAATGGTGATTTTGATTAGCGGGGGCCCTATTGCCGGCGCATTGTAGATTGCGGGCAAGCATGCGGTGGCGACAGGCTCTGCATAAAGAATCATAGTGTTGTTGACTGCGTCGTTAAGCGACCGAGATCAATATTGCTGAAATTATTAGAGGCGGGACAAGGAGCAAGCCAGCAGCAATCACTTACGACTGTCAGTTCCAGGTTCATGCCGCTGTCGAGGGGGTTTCCTGTGCTTCACGAGAGGTCGGTGGGAGAAAATTGTTGGAACTGCGTTGGGCTTCAGCTTTCTTTTTTCCAAGTTCTTGTAATATGCGCAGCTCAAATTGGTCTTCAGTGAAATGTAGCTAGAACATTTATCAAAGAGTTAATCACTCAGGCAGGATGAATAAAACGTCCTTTATACAAGTACAAGTGGCTAATACGCTGCAGTGCTAAACATTATTGCCTACATAGTATTCCTTGCATTGCTACATCATAACCATAATCAGTATTTATTGCTCAACCTTCGTAATCAAAGCGCATTGATACAATGACATCAGCTCGTGTTACATGGATGGAAAAGGTTTACCCACAGAAAAAAAACCGAAGAAAGGTGATTGTAACGCATTCGCTATTAAAGCGAAGATTCCCGGCCTCCGCCTAGAAGTCAACAGCAAGGGTGCACGATCGCGTCGTGCACATCGCCTGTATCCGTGAGAAAACCAAATAATAATCGTCACCCACTCACGCGTGCATGGCAGCTCAGTTCAAAGCAAATTCAAGAACTGAAAAAGATTACCAGGTGTCCTTAGCTATCGCCTAAAAGACGCGAATGCGAGTCTTGTAAAATCTACTGTAATTCACCTCAATCCACACTAATCCACCTTCACGCACCTTATTCGACCTTAATCCACTGTAACCCTCCTTAATATACCTTAATAGATCTTAGTCCACCTCAATGCACCCTAATCCTCCTTAATAAACCTTAATCGACCTTAATCCTCTTTAATCAACCTTATTCGACCTTAAACCTCCCTAATCAGCCTTCGTGCATGCAATCGACGTTAATCCACCCTAAACCGTCCTAATCCAACTTAATCCTCCCTAACCGACCCTAGCCCTCCTTATTTTACCTTAGTCCACCTTAATCCACATTAATCGACCTTAAATCACCTTAATCCAATCATTAATCAGTCATGAATTTACTTTACTAATCATTAATCTATTATATACGGCTGGACATGATTTGGCTCGCTTCTGGCCTTCATTAGGTCACGTTACTTTCTGTACCTCAAACGCTCACTTTGAAACATATCCAACTGAGGGTCTCGCCTTAAAATATGGACTAGTTGGCGCTCATCACCTGCAATATACTTCCCACAAATATTTTTTTCAGGCCCTGCATTCATTGTATATAAGTGACTGACACACACATCGAAGTTGTAAATAGCTCCTCTACAAAGTGCTATTTTGATTTTCAGTAAAACAGGCAACGGATCCTAACAATCACGAAAAGTGCGATCGAGAGGCTGTATTTTCGTGTATATTTGTTCAGTGGAAAGCAGAATCTATAATGATGCATTTCCGATTGAATAACAGTTGACGACGTGCGAGGTGATGGAGTCCCAGCAGAATATTCAGCATTCTGAGGAGAACCCCATTTTTATGCAACGTACAAATTGCCGCAACAAAAAAAAGCTAATGAGCAGGCCGCAAGATATGAAAAATGTGGTTGATCCCTCTTATATAGGAATCGGTATAGAACACGAAAGTGAAACGTGTCTTCACAGAAGTAGTGTAATGTTTATTGCACATTGATATATAATGTCTATTGGTGTTTTGTGGCTAAAGCGCCCTTAGGCGTTGATGCACCCACGCTGACGCCTGGTGGCACGTCTCCTCCATCACGACTACCAACGTCGATGACCATGAGCAACCGTCGTGCATATGGAAGCTGCACTACGCTGCACACGCTAGCACAACGCGAAAGACGAAGCACGTAACTGACACACTAATACAACGCGCAAGACAAAGCACGTAACTGAATCGTCACCGAGTCAAATCAGCGCGTACAGCGCGTCGTAATTGCAGCCTCCGCGATCAACTTCAGAAACATTTTCAGAGCTAATTGCGGAGGCCACGCCCCGCTGTGCTGAGTACGGTGAACGCCACTACCAACGCCACCTAGGTGGCGTTGGTAGTGCTTCTTGATGCCAGCGTCCCTTCGAATGCTGGCATCGAGGCGTCGTAGTGGTGAGACCACCGAAGCGTTCACTGTCGGTGCGCGTTAGTGTCATAATGCAGTACTTCTCTTTTCTGCTCGTAGGCGGCGGCACCGCCCCGAACAAGAGCGCGGGTACACGGAGGAGTGTTAGATATATAAGGCGCGTCTGTGTAGCTCTCTGCAAATGCGTTTGTGGCGCAATGGGTTAAACGCTCGGCGATCTATCGTCGCGGACCGAGAGGTCGTGGGTTCGATTCCAAATTTTGCATGTTTGTGGAACTTTTTCTTCTGGTTTCTTTCTTTGTATTATGTTCTATGACGTATTTCCGTGACGGAAATGCGTCAGTGAAGTCTTGGTGGACCCCGGAATAAAACACTTTCGTGTTAAAAAAAATGCAGCATTAGGGGATGCTTTGATATGAGCAATAAGAAAGGCGTCTTACCTCGCAAACAATACTGTTCCTTGTCGGAACAAATTTCTTTCGGCCAATGTTGTGCAGCCACTGCTTTTTGCGCATGTCATAATGCTTTCCTTGCGGTATCGTAAAAACTGCATAACCGTCATCACGCTTCTTGCTGCAGTTATATGCGCAGCAGCACGGCATAGCGCTAGCAGACAGTGCACGAAATAGCGTGCAATGTTAGCGTGCGACCGTGCCCAGGCGCAAAATGGCGCGAACGAAAAAGCAAAACACAAGCAAAAGGCAAGCTCCGCTCGTTTCCAAGGGCAACGGCAGGGAGACCAATCATCGTGCAAGAAAACGGGCGCAAGACCGTCTTCCGCGGAGGGGACTCGCGAGGGGCGAGGAGGAGGCGAGGAGGTCTCGCGCCGGCGGCAGAGTACAAAGAGTGGCGGTACTTTCCTACAACAAGGGGTTTTAAGCATAGAGTTTTACACTATAAAACCTAGAGGGAAATGTGGCGCTGCTGCGCCGTGGTATGCAAGGGAATGCCGGTATATTGTGGATTCGGAATGGCATCGTTCTTGGAGAGCCGTTCGCCTTGAAGACGCGCCTGGCTAGCACCGTTCCGTCTGTCACAATGATTCTTTTCCTGATAAAACAGGACGTAAAACACTACTTTAGCTTTATTATTACACAAAAAACATGCTTTGTTTAATTTTGAGGACATACTATTGGATGCACAATTCTATGAAACGTAAAAAGTATCAGCTGGCCGCTAAAGTTGGAGGGCAGACGACAAGATTCTCGCTCGCTTTGGAACAACTTGTCATCTGTTCTTGCTTTTCTTCGCTTGATGCTGCATTGTACGTGAGTAAACTTTATTGAGAGATGTAATATGGGTGAATGAAAGCCTTTTATGTAGATTTTATTTTAAGTACGCGTTATTGGAACTGCAGGGGTCTCAAGAACCGCAAGAAGCGGGCTCATCTCCGCCTCTATCTTGAGACCGTTGAGTTCCTCGTCGCCGTGGTTGCCCTTCAGGAACCCGGCGCCGGCGTCAAACTCACCAACTACACTACATTTCAACACAACCCGCAGACATGTATACTTGTTCACAAGCAATATACTGCGCAGGAGGTCACACTCCCCACAACACCACCTTTCTCGTACACGATGGTGTCGGTGCTGCCTCTAAAGCGGTCTGACCCACCTGTACACATTCTGAACATTTACTGCCCCCCGAAACTTGTTCCGCGCTCTCATAGATCCAACACAAACACGCACGGAAACCCAACGCAACTTACATAGGGTCATGCACAACTTTACTGGAACGACAACACAGCTAGCGCATACGCTCAGGGATCGATACCTGTGCACCACAAAGGACCCCCGGACAACCGCGTACTCGTATGCAGGCAAAGAGAACACGGAGCTGGACACCCCGTTCCAGCTACATGACCTCCGGGCGGCCTTAAGCAAGATGAAGCGTGGCACTGCACCCGGACGCGACAAGGTTACGGTCAAACTCTTGGCTAACCTTCCCGACAAAGCCTACGCCGCGCTCCTCAAATACATCAATAACATTTGGGGCGGTGAGACTCCTCTCCCTCTCGACTGGAAGTCGGCTCTCGTGACCTTCATCCCGAAGCCCGGCAAACCTATTGATGTGGAGAACCTTCGCCCCATCTCCCTCATGTCTTGTGTCGGCAAGTTGATGGAGACGATGGTGCGAGACAGGCTATCCGACTTTCTCGAAACACAGCACATTTTCGCGGACACCATCTTCGGTTTCCGCCCTCAAAAGTCAGCACAGGATATACTTCTGCAGCTCCACCATTACGTCTTAGATCCTGTCGCATGTCCCCACAATGACAAGGTGGTCGTGGCCTAGGATCTTAAAGGCGCATTCGACAACGTCAAGCACGAAGTAATCTTAGACCACCTCAGTTACACCAACTGTGGCCACAAAACATCCAGTTACATAAGACAATTTCTTACAGAACGCCAAGCCTACATACGCATACAAGATGCGGAGCACGGACCATACATAATCGGCTCGAGGGGAACACCTCAAGGTGCGGTCCTGTCTCCCCTCCTCTTCAATTTAGCCATGCTTCATCTTCCCTCCAAATTGGCTTCTCTGCCTGGTATTCATCACGCTCTTTACGCGGATGATATCACAATCTGGGCCACGCAAGGTAACCTGGGCCACATGGAGTCCTGCTTGCAAGCAGCAGCAACCGTAGTCGACGACTACGCAACCTACTGCGGACTCCAGTGCGCCCTTGCTAAATCTGAATTTGTGCACCTACGTCCCTCCCCTCGGGACACAACTCAGCTACGCATCTTTCTCCCCTCGGGGCCGATACGGGGGGCCAAGGAGATCCGCGTCCTTGGCCTCTTCATACACCACCAACGCAGGGCCGACACCACCCTAGTCAAACTTCGCAAGGTGGGAGACCAGGTGGGCCGCATGGTCCGCCGGGTTTCCAACAAGCGGGGCGGATTACGAAGCAAGGATGCATTGCGGCTTGCCCATGCTTTCGTAACGAGTAGAATCCTCTACTCGACCCCCTACTTGCACCTGCGCAAACACGATGATGACCAATTGGAGGTCAATCCACCGGAAAGTCATCAAAGCGGGCTCTCGACCTCCCGATCACCACGTCCAACCAGAAACTTCTGGCCCTGGGCTTGGTGAATACTTTCCGGGAGCTTCGAGAAGCCCACTTAGTCAACCAATACACGCGTCCTGCACAGACCTCGTCCGGTCGCCGCCTCTTGGACCGGCTACACATCAAACACGACTACCACATTGAGGAAAGGGTGAGAGTGCCAGAACCCTGGAGACGCGCCCTCCGGGTCCGACCCCTTCCCCGCAACATGTCCAGAGAAGACCATAGCGGTCATCGCCAGGCGTGCGCGAAAGCGTTGCAGCGACACTATGGCCACCAACAACACGTGTATTACGTGGACGTTGCCGGCCCAAACCACGGGGGGTGGTACACGGCCGCAGTCGTACACAACACTAACACAGTGAACGGGCTCATTTTCAAAGCCTACAGCGCAACACACGCGGAGGAGATTGCCATCGCTCTGGCCCTCACTAATCCCACGTCGACACACATCATCACCGATTCGCGAGGGGCTTGTCGGAACTATGAGCTGGGGTGCCCCCCCCCCCCCCCTCTTGCCCGGCGCACACTCCAATCTAGCTGTCTATACTTTGATCCAACTCCGCGTAACCTGATTTGGGCCCCCAGTCACCAGGGACTCCAGGGAAACGAACAGGCCGATCAGGCCGACCGCGCACTCTCTCCCTGGGCTGTCTCCCTGTCCTTGGAAGCCTACTCCCAATCAGACAATCTGGCCCTTTCATTCAAAGCAATCACCGATTACTATAAGGAGGAGCACCGGCGTTACCCGGCCCCTTGTAAGGGACTGGATCGCGTTGACGAGCGCCTCCTCATCAAAATGTTTACCAACACTGTACTGTGCCCGGCGGTGCTGAAGCATTTAACCCATCCTTTGACGGCGCGTGCCAGTTCTGTGGGGAGGTGGCTGACACCTTCCACATAGTATGGGCGTGCCACTCAACCCCAATGCCACCAGAGAGGACTGGGAGGCGGCCTTGCTCGGCTGTCAACACCTCAAGACCCAAAAGGCCTTGGTTCAACGGACGCGGGCGGCGTTGCTTGCCAATGGGGCCCCGGAATAGGGGCTCCACCTAATACTGTGAGGGGAGGAGACCAATAGGGCCCTAACCCAATCACCTCTCTGCAACTAGTTCAATAATTGTTTTCACCCCCATCCACGGACGACTTTACGATAACAGCAACCCCACCGCCTCTAGAAGTTCTATCTCTACGAATTATTTTGAGGGCAGGCGGGATTACGTCCTTGTAATCCCGCCTGGCCTCAGGCGGGATTACAAGGACGTAATTACAAGGATAACAAAGATTACAAGGACGATTACAAGGATTACTTACCTTGATATGCTATGAATGCACATTATTTTTGAGCATTACCGTGTTCACAGCAAATATGGAAGTGAGACTATTATTTGTGTTGCACTAGAAAAAGATGATGAGCAACTAGGTATGCAAAATGTTTATTTTAGTAGGATGGCTTGATTGTAATATCAAAAGTCTACGTGCATGCACCAGCTGGAATGGATCACCATGAGAACACGAAATCGGGGAAAAAAGAATTCTGTTCTGGATCACTGCAGTTATACATTGTGTTATTAAATATTAAGGGTTGCCTTGCATGCTACACGCGTCGCTGACTGAATGAAATTAGTGAGTGCACATGACAGGGCAGATGAACGTTTCAGAAAGGGACGGTGTGTGCCACACTTTAGTTCCTTCATTTTAGTGCCTGATGTGTGAGCCACAGAGCCATGGAGTTTAACACAAGTGATATCTCGAAGCCCTGTTAACAATGTGTCGCTAGTACCTTGCATATTTTTGCTGAAATGTTACGAAGGTCAGTTCCAGCTTTTTGAAATTGTGTAGCCATTGATCTTATAAGAGGTGAATATCCGCAAATATTATTTCAGTCTAAGAGATGACTTTTTCTTGACTGCAAGAGGCAGCCAACCACATGACTGTGACGTATAATAGCTGGACAGGTTGCAGCGTGCAGCAACCAAGCCCACAAAAACTTGCGAGTAGTAGCTGCAGAATGCAAAACCAGTAGGAATTGCACGAACGTTACCAAGTTCCCGCACACGTGCACTAAAATTACAACATCGCCACTGCCCGTAACCCGCGCACCTGTTCTATTTTACGCGTACCGCCCTTTTGTTTTTAGCAAAATTTCGCAGCGAGATGGCACTTCTCTGCTCCGCGTTATTCAATAAAACACTTGGCGCTGTTGTCTGCGACGTTCCTCCGAAACATGTGTTGCTTACGGACAGTGCACGCCAACGCAGACTTCTCCAATGGCGTAGTAATTTTTTTTCTTAGCGAACCAGGCAAATGCAATATGCTAAGTGTTGTGTTAGTATTTAACAATGCGGAGCAGCAAATGCGACACTGTTCCGACATCGTCAAAACTGCCGCAAATAACGAAGCAGATCGTGGTTGCGATACCTAAGAGCGGTCTCAATTTCAATTTTCATCAAGCCCAGAATCAAGAAAAACGGTGGCTGTATACAGCTTTATACCAATAAAGCATGTAAAGTTAAAAGAAATACATATTCACCTCGATAGGTAGGCCACAAGTTCGTGCAGGACGCAGTGGCGATTTGCTTGCCTTCAGGTATGACAGGTACACAAAGCTTGAAGCTAAACATTTCGACAGAATTACCTGTCTGGTTGGTAGAATTGATTAAGACTTAGAGATTGACTCCAACCAAATAAGGAAATTTACTAGCCCGACGTACACAAAGCGCCGCAAATAAATATCGATGCTTGATTTTCTAGATGGTACTAAGTATACTTATAACGAAGACGTATATTTAAGAACACAATACCATGCATAATAACGCAAGAAACCTTGGTACTTGAGCTGTTTCAACTTTAAAAAGCCTAACAGGAAGTCGCCATGACACTTGTTTCAGGAAGTAGGTGGCACCACCGTTTGGTGCTTCACCACGCTTAACAGTGGTTTACACCACCTTCAGTGGTTTACAGGGTGGTGATGCAGATTATAAAGGACAGACTGCAGGCATGGGTGGAGAGCGAGGAGGTGCTGGGGGAACTACAAAATGGGTTCCGGAAACAAACAAGGCTAGAAGATAATCTGTTCTCATTGACACAGTGTATTGAAATAGCCGAAAAGAAACACAGGCCCTTATGGATCGCATTTCTGGATATCAAGGGAGCCTATGACAATGTAATTCAAAAGGATTTGTGGGACATACTGGGCACTCTATATGTGGAAGATGGAGTAAGAAATCTTTTAAAAGATATCTATAAAAGTAACAAGGTGCTTATAAAATGGGAAAACAAGGTATCTGGGCCTATAGAGATACAGCAGGGGCTTAGGCAGGGTGCCCTCTGTCACCTCTGTTGTTCATGCTGTATTTACAAGGATTAGAGAAAAAATTAGAGAGGAGCGGACTTGGCTTCAAACTTTCCTATTTCAAGCAAGGAGAATGGATTCAACAGTCATTACCAGGACTGATGTATGCTGATGAAATTGTACTTATGGCTGACAGCAAGGAAGACCTCCAGAGAATAATGGACATCTGTGGTAAAGAGGGAGATAGCTTAGGTTTGAAGTTTAGTAAAGAAAAATCGGCAGTCATGATTTTTAATGATAATCAGGGCAGCGAGCATAGGGTACAGGAGGTTACGCTGGAGGTGGGGGATAAGTACAAATATCTTGGAGTGTGGATAAACAATGGGGCTGAGTACTTAACGGAACATGAAAAATATGTGACGGCTAAAGGTAGCAGAAATGCAGCTGTGATGAAAAATGGGGCACTGTGGAATTACAATAGGTACGAAGTGGTGAGAGGGATTTGGAAAGGGGTGATGGTCGCTAGTTGGACTTTCGGCAATGCGGTCCCGTGCATGAGATAAGAGGTTCGAGCAAGGTTGGAAGTTAAGCAGCGAGGGGTAGGTAGGCTTGCTTTGGGAGCACACGGAAATGCACCAAATCAAGGGGTACAGAGTGACATGGGATGGACGTCATTCGAGGGCAGGGAAGCCAGCAGCAAGATAGAATTTGAGGAGCGATTGAGAGAAATGGCAGAAAAGCGGTGGGCAAAGAGAGTTTTCAGTTATTTGTACATGAGGAATGTTGATACAAAATGGAGGAAGCTGACCAGAAAACTGTCAATCAAATATTTGGACTGCAGGAGGGGTGCAAACCAGGAAACAGCGGTTAAGAAAAAGGTTAAGGAAACAGAGGGGTCTGTGGAAAACAGGGATGCAGACGAAATCAGCACTGGGAACATACAGAACTTTCAAGCACGAAATTGCCAAAGAATATATCTATGATAATTCTAGGGGAAGCTCTTTGTTGTTTGAAGCCAGGACGGGAGTATTGCGGACTAAGATGTACCGAGTCAAGTACCAAGGTATAGACACGTTGTGCTGTGCGTGTGGAGAAGAGGAAACGGCTGAACACCTCCTACTTTTGTGTAAAGGGCTTAACCCTACAGTGCAAAGCAACGGGGCTGATTTTTTCAAAGAATTGGGGTTTAGGGACAGTGAAGGCAAAATAGAGTTTAAGCGGGTAGAAATAACCAATTGGAGGTTATCTGATTGGTGGCTAAAACGAAGGCAGGGGTGAAATTTCGCCCACCACAAAGTACAATATATGTTAATAGTCACGGCTAGGTGGCGTGTGCCACTCTCCGATTTAAAGGGTTCAGCCTCATCCATCCATCCATCCATCCAGCTATCAATGTCCCGTTTCAGCGGGGATGCCAATCATCTTCATCAATCATCAACTAAGGTGCCTCGATGCCAGCGAGATGACATCGAGGCACCCTAGAATCAGCCGCAGGGGCCTATGGAAATGTCCTCTCTTATCCTTGTATATGTTACTCTATGACCTCTGCATGGCTCCCATTGATCGAGTTAGTTACGGCCCTTACAGGCGGGCGATCATGGAGGAAGAGAAATACTAGGAGGGAGCGTCACGTTATTCCGCTAGCCTGGGCAAGCCGCCTCTCTCGGATGCCCTTTGCCGGAGCATTCGTGATGGTTTGGTACGTGGTAACTTTTAGTGGTGCCTGCCGTCACAGGCCCGCATGCGGGTGATGCTTTTATGCTACTACGCGCGTCATTCTTCGCTTCAAATTCGATGCCTTGAAACGTGGAGCAAGACTGGGGCGACTGACTCATGAAGACAGAAAATTTGCAAGGCATCACTTGCGCTTAACACCGCGGTTAGTGGAGTTGCCAGCGCTCGCGGATCGAAACCCGCCCAGATGCCCGAGTGTGGTCTATTTTTCCCACGTACTCCTTAAGTTTCGTCAAATCAGCCGTTGTGCACCTTAAGCTGCGGTGCGTATTATCTTGCTAATTTTTGTCCCGCTGTCTTGCACGTAGGAAGAAACGAGATGTCTTGAGGGACACTTGTCGCATTATCGCTTAATAAAAGGCCCTGGTGTGCGTATTTTATTTCGTGAGAAATAAGTAGCATTAGCCTGCATTCTAAACCCTGAAGTCGTAGCCGTTTATTCATATTTACGTGCACTATTTTTTTAAGATTGTGGGGTGCGACGACGCTGTTCAGACTCGCCCCGGGGATTGATTTTCGTTATAGAATAAAGCAAATGGACGGAATTTGTGCATTATCTAGAGTTTATTCAGCTGTTTTCGAATCCGAGTATAGCTCCACAGCATAATTATGTCCTAGAGTCAAACACTGCCAGGGGTCTTTTCTCCCTCTGCTATAGTGTGAAACGGCATCAAAACTGAATACATAGTGGCAAGGTAAAAATGTCAGAATTCATTTGCACTCGTTGGTTCATTGTGTTGCTGGTGTACTTGTACTATGGAAAGCACATTTTTATGACCAAAGTCATTTTTATTACACAATCTTTATTCAAAGTTTATTGCACCGACAGAAAACCAGAAGATTTCACACAAATACAGAAGGAAGCCACATTTATAATTTAAATGAAGTACATTGCAAAGATAATACACAAAAGAAAATTATAAACAGCAAGCAGGTAAACTTATTGTGCCACTGCTCTTTGGTATCAGTATTCGCATACCTGTATGCCATAGGACATTTGTATACTAATGTTATACAAAGTAAACTATATCACGCGTAGCCGCGTTTACATGAATGCGACAGTAGCGCATCACATTTCCTAGCGCATCACGAGTAATGCGATGCGCTAGCGTTTACATGTAGCGCATCACCCCTGGTGCGCTGGTGGCGGCACACGCACATCGAACGCAAAGCAGCGCTTCCGGCGTCACGCCACGATGCAGCACGGCGAGCGCCCAGCAGATCCACAGCAATTTGCGTTTCCTATAATTTCTAATGCGATGCCATCGCGTTTACATGCACTGCGAAAGTCGACTTACGCGTCTCAATCCACCCCTGCCTGGCGCATTAATGTGACGCGCTCTCCTAGCGCATTAGCCTCGTTTACACGGATGCGATGTGCTAGCAAGTTGATGTGATGCGATGCGATGCGCCAGTTGTCGGATTCGTGTAAACGCGGCTATTATTGATACCTTAAATAAACTGGTCAATGGGATCAGCTATCCTTGAAAGTAGCTGCAGTTTTGCTTACAATGCTTTGTATGCAACTCCTTCACTACAGGGCTATAATTGTGTAATATTTATATCTGTGCTGTACTCACAAATAGCTGGAGGCTTCGGTGATTGTGCTTGTCAGAAAAATAAGCAATACATCTACTAGAAAGTAGCCAATCGGCAGCTTCCATCTGCCATTGATTGCAACAAACATTAAAACAAATGCATATTTGGCAACCGGAAAGCTATCACCATTAACATCAATGTCCATGTCAACATATCCATGGAACCTTTTTCCATCCCACACTCCACATGTCTCCGAATGGCCATCTCATCCACAACCAGATTGCATAATGTGGAGCGGCCGTGCTTTACATTCATAGCCAATGCAGTCAGTGCCGTTTTTGAAAAGTCAGCAGCACCATCAATGGATTGATACCATTTAGACAGTGTCTTTGGATGCGGGAGGCATGTGTTGAAAACAGATCGTACATATTTGTATGCTCTTGGGAAATAAAAATGCAAAGTCAGTGCAAATGCCCTGAGCTCTGGCGAGTATGCAGGGGACACTGCTGCACCAGACTTACGTGGCAGTTGACGCACGAGAAAGTCTTTTTTTGCCCCACCAAGACCCTGCAACATGGCGACATCCTCATTTCCTAGAATGCGATTGTCAGATAAATCTTCTATGACATCTTCGAAATGACTAACCTTTTGCAAAAGCTGGTGATGGGATTGCTGGGATTGCTTTAGAGTCTTGATCTTCTTCTTGGTCAGAGTTTGTAATTGTGAGTAATGCCATACTTCATGCCTCAGAAAGGCCTTTTCAGGCATGTCTTCTGCTGGCTGTGGCTGCAAAATATGAAACGCTGTAGCAGGTGCATGAGCAACCAACATGACACAAATCACGTACGCAGAACAAAGTACTTAATTGCTGTGACATACACTCTTGTGCAAGCTATGAAGAATATAATGCTAAATTTTAGATCATTACCTTGCTCACGGCGGTTTACGTTTACACTTTTGTGAACTTAGTAACTGTGAGGGCATAAAACGGCCATCCACACGAGCTTACAGTGCCACTTATAATGATAATAATATTGTAGTGGCGATGAAGCAACGCACGCGGCAGTGGGACACTGTCTTGGCTAGAGATGCGAGCGCAGATCGCGAGCTGTTGACGCCGGCTGAGACTGTCTTTATGCCCGTCGTGCAATAAACCCCCTTCCAAAGTGGTGGAGGTGCTGGGTCTGCAACCCTGGAACTCCGAAGTCACCCTTCCCCGACAATGCCTGACGAAACCACCCAAGAAGCCGCCGCCCCATCTCCGCAGGTCTTCGTAACCGGCGCGCTTCGCCTACGCGACCCTCCCTTCTTTAGTGGTACAGATGACCACGATGTGGAAGATTGGCTGGCGACGTTTGAAAAGGTGAGCCGCCACAATAAGTGGGACGACCCGTCAAAATTACAGAATGTGTCATTCTATCTAGACGTCGCAAGCCTGTGGTACCACAACCATGAGGCCGACTTCGCTACATGGAGTGCGTTCAAGAAACGCTTCGCAGACGTGTTCGACCGCCCTGCCGTGCGCAAGCTCCGCGCCGAGCAGCGCCTCCGCGGACGTGGGCAGCAGCAAGGCGAAAATTTTACAAGCTACATCGAAGACGTCATAGACTTGTGCAAGCGCTTGAATCCGTCCATGCCCGAGCAAGAGCAGATTAAACACATCTTGAAAGGCATTGACGACGATGCCTTTCAAATGCTGCTGGCAAAGAACCCACGCACCGTAGCTGAGCTTACGACCTTGTGCCAGAGCTTTGACGAGCTCCGTAAGCAACGCGTCTTAGTTCGGCGGCCGACAACAGACGATTCCCTCGATGCCTTAACCATCGCTGGTGACCACGAGACGCTACTGTCGCAAATCAAAGAATATGTGCGTGAGGAAGTAGCACGGCAGCTCTCGTGTATATCGTATTTGCCGACCCCAGAATAGCCTGCGCGCACAATCTCGCGCCGTCTCTCCGACAAGTTATTCAGGAGCAAGTCTCCGAGGGGCTTCCGTCCGCCGCTCCGCCGACACCTGTTGCCGCACCACTCACTTATGCGGCTGCCGCTGCAAAGCCTCCACGTCGACCGGCAGCGTTGGCCCCTCAACCTCTCCGACAGCCACCGGCGCCATTCCCTGGTGCACAGGAGCACATCGTCAATCCGTGGCGCATTCCTGACAACCGACCGATATGTTACTCTTGCGGAATTCCCGGTCACGTTGCGCGCTTCTGTCGTGGGCGCATCGCGGATGCCTCAGTTGCACCAAGATACCACGACTATTCTTTCCGGCCCCGATACTACGCTCCACAAGACGTGCCACCTGAGGTATACGCACGCGACCCCCAGCCTGCCTCCGACTTTCCACCCTTTGCTTCCCATCGATCACCCTCACCACGCCGCGGTTCTTTGTTACCTATATATGCGTCACCGACCCGCCGCTGTAACAGAAAACTAACTGCCGCAGATCTGGAGGCACGAGCTACGTCGTCGTCGCGACCTGTGTAAGTCCTCCCTTGTCCCCCGCCAATGTTGTCGAAGTTTTTGTTGAAGGTGTGCGAACTCTTGCGCTCGTCGATACTGGTGCCACAATATCCGTAATTAGTCAGAAACTTTGCCACTCTTTTCGTAAAGTGACAACGTCACCTACAGCGTTTTCCCTGAGTACTGCAAGCGCACAGCGAATCCATCCGATTGCAGCATGCACGGCTAAAGTCGTCATTGGCGACGTACTGTACAACATTGAGTTTATTGTGTTGACTTCGTGTTCACATGATGTGATTCTTGGGTGGGATTTCTTGTCGCGCCATCACGCTGTTATAGACTGCGCTCACGCTCAGGTGGAACTGTCTGTATTTGGCGATGTGCCTTCTACCCATATGCCCGTGCCTGGTGTTGAGAAGCTTGTTGTGGCAGATGACACTGACTTTCCCCCTCTCACTGCCGTCATTGTTCCTGTTTACTGTGCTGCCCTTACTGAAACTACACTTCTGTTCACGCCGTCTGACGTATTCAGTCGCCGCCACCATGCGTCACTGCCATTTGCCGTCCTATCACTTCACCAGGATGCCTCCGGAATACTTATTTCTAACGCTACCTCGTGCCCTCTCACATTGCGCCGTAATGAGACGCTTGGCCACGTACAGTCAGTCGACGATGATGTTATTGCGCCTATTGATTCCTACGACCCCAGTCAGAAGCCGGAGCTGAACGCGCTGACACTACCCTGCGCCCGATGACGTGTCCTCGGACGTATTTTTCCCTTCCATCGACAGTAACCTTGCTCTGGATCAACGTGGACAGCTTCTGATGCTTCTGGTGCTTCTCAACGAATTTAGAAGTTCGTTTGACTTCCCTCAAGCGTCGTTAGGTCGAACGAACACCGTTGTTCACAGAATTGACACCGGAACCTTTTACAAAGCTTTTGCGCCAGCGCCCAGGTTTTACAGAGGTTTTGCAGAACCTTTGCGCCAGCGCCCCTACCGTGTATCACCAGCAGAGCGTCGTATAATTACGGAGCAAGTTAACGACATGCTTCAACGTGGAGTCATCAAGCCTTCCTGTAGTCCTTGGTCATCCCCCGTTGTGCTGGTCAAGAAAAAAGACGGTTCCATTAGGTTTTGTCTAGACTACCGGCGTCTCAACAAAATTACTAGAAAATATGTTTACCCTCTTCCCCGCATAGACGACGCCCTCGATTGTCTACAAGGCGCCGAATACTTCTCTTCACTCGACATGCGTTCGGGTTATTGGCAAGTCCCGATGGCCGAGTCTGACCGTCCAAAGACCGCGTTCGTCACACCAGATGGCCTGTACGAATTCACAGTCATGCCGTTTGGCCTTTGGAATGCGCCTGCAACATTCGAGCGAATGATGGACAGCATTTTACGTGGTCTAAAATGGCAGATGTCTGTGCTACATAGATGACGTCGTCGTGTTCGCCCCCGATTTCGCTACACATCTCGCCCACCTGCGCATGATTCATCAGTGCCTTACCAACGCCAGCCTTCAGCTCAACCTGAAGAAGTGTCACTTCGGGGCTCGCCAGCTCACCATACTGGGTCATGTTGTATCAAAACAGGGCATTCCTCCTGATCCTGAGAAACTTCGCGACGTTGCGGAGTTTCCTAAGCCGACTACCGTAAAAGAACTGCGCAGCTTTGTGGGCTTATGCTCATATTTTCGTCGCTTTGTCCGGAACTTTGCCTCGATCATGGCACCGCTTACGAAGCTACTTGCAGGCCCTGGTGACCTTTCAAATTGGACTCAAGCCTGCGACGACGCCTTCACTACATTACGGCATCTGCTTACCTCACCACCCATTCGGCGCCATTACGACCCGACTGCGCCAACCGAAGTACACACGGACGCTTGGTGCAGTACTCTAGCAACGCAAACCAGGCTTTTCCGAGTATGTTGTAGCTTATGCTAGCCGTGCCCTCACCAAGGCGCAGTCCAACTACTCGGTCACTGAAAAAGAGTGTCTCGCGATTGTGTGGGCAATAAGCAAGTTTCGTCCATACTTATACGGCCACACTTTCAACCTGGTGACTGACCATCACGCTCTGTGTTGGTTGGCTTCCCTGAAGGATCCTTCTGGTCGCCTTGGACGTTGGGCTCTTCGCCTGCAAGAATTTGACATTCGTGTGGTGTACCGATCGGGGCGAAAGCACTCTGACGCGGATGCGCTCTCCCGATTTCCCGTGAACTCGACTGAAGAGCCGCATTCAACTGGTGCCTTTCCCTTGGCTGCTCTTACCGCCACAGACATGATATCTGAACAGCGAAAAGACCCCTGGATAGCCTCCCTCCTGAATGTTCTTTCAGCTCCGCCAACTTCTGCACACCCACGTGCTCTTCGCCGCCAAGCCACGCATTTCTCAATACGGGACGAACTATTATATCGTCGCAACTATCGACCGGATGGCCGTAAGTGGCTGCTCGTCATCCCTATCCACATGCGGTCCGATGTTTGCGCATACTTTCATGCTGACCCCCAACATGCTCACGCTGGTGCGCTGAAAACGTATGAGCGGCTCCGCCAACGTTATTACTGGCGTGGACTATACACATATGTCCGCAAATACATTCGGTCTTGCCAATCGTGTCAACGACGGAAAACATTTACTCATTCGCCTGGTGTCCTGCAGCCTTCACCGTGTCCTGCACGCCCCTTCGACCGTGTCGGAATCGATCTTTATGGCCCACTTTCGTCCTCTGTCACTGGTAACAGGTGAGTCATCGTCGCCGTGGACCACCTAACGAGGTATGCGGAAACAGTCGCGCTTCCTTCGGCTGGTGCTCGTGACGTTGCAAATTTCCTCTTACATCATTTCGTCCTCTGCCATGGCGCACCACGTGAGCTACTGAGCGACAGAGGGCGTGTGTTTTTATCCGATGTCCTTCAGGAGCTCCTTCGTTCATGCCGTACAGTTCACCGCACATCTACAGCCTACCACCCACAAACCAACGGACTAACAATGCGCTTCAACCGCACGCTGGGAGACATGCTGTCCATGTACATTGATTCTGACCACTCTAACTGGGATGTCGTTCTTACGTTCATCACTTACGCGTATAATACCGCGACACAGTCGACCACCGGCTTTTCCCCATTCTTTCTTTTATATGGCCGCGAACCATGCACCGCACTCGACACCATTTTGCCGTATCGTCCGGACGTCTCCGAATTCAGCCCAGTTTCTGAAATGGCTCAGTATGCCGAAGAGTGTCGTCAGCTGGCCCACTCATTTACTTCGGACAACCAAGCCCTCCAGAAAGATCGCCATGACCGCAATCTGACCGAACAAGCTTTCGCCGTCGGCTCCCTTCTATGGCTCCGCGTACCGTTTCATTCCCCTGGCCAGACTCCCAAGTTTGCCCCCAAGTACCAAGGCCCTGATCGCGTCATCGAGTGCCTACCTTCCGTCACCTATGTTATTGAGCCGGTCAACCCAACCTCCGACAAACGTCGTCTTGGCCGCCTGGTGGTCCACGTGAGCCGCCTCAAGCCATATCATAACCCCCTTATTCCCACGTCGCCTTGAGTCGCCAGGATGACTCCCCTTCGCCGCCGAGGTACTGTAGTGGGGATGAAGCAACGCACGCGGCAGTGGGACACTGTCTTGGCTAGAGGTGCGAGCGCAGATCGCGAGCTGTAGACGCCGGCTGAGACTGTCTTTGTACCCGCCGTGCAACTCTTCCGCCTAACGTCCAACGTTAATAAACCCCCTTCCAATATCTTTATTTATTTCCAACAGATTGGGGGAGACAGGGAAGAAAAGCTGCGAGTGCAGCTTGAAGAAACACCCTGCCCCCTATGATCACAAGACATGGGTAACGCGGAGCTGCCGCGTGTTTTACAATACAAAAACACACAATTTGCAAGAATACATGAGAAGCACTAAGTGAAAAGTGAGTAGTTGCGCGTAGATCAGTTGCACAACGTTTCACACATCACAGAAGAAATATATATATATATATATATATATATATATATATATATATATATATATACACATACGTATAATGTAAATGTAAACAAGAAGCTGTACACTCAACTAATCTCCACTCCCCAAAATAGCTGACCGTATAAACATGAATGTTAGTCCTGCTGATTAAGTCGAAAAAATTCGGATGGAGTAAGGGCACATATATCAATTCCAGATTTGTTGTAAGCATTGAAAAGACTTGGTAAGTTGTTTTTTAGCATTTGTAATTAGTTCTGAAACGGTGCACTAGTCCAGGGTTCTGTGTTTCTTGTGAAACGTGAGGGGACACGTTCTTCTAAACATGATAATTTAACAAGGGATAGATCATTTTTCCTGTTCATGTGATAAAGCTTCTGCAAAAGTCGACGCCTATAAGTTTCGTGCACTGTGATAATTTTAAACTTTTCAAATAAGTGTTTGGTGTGTGCATCGTACCGAACATTTGCGAGGAAGCGTACTATCCTTTTCTGTAATGAAAATAACTTGTTTAAATTCGTATCAGTTGTAGTGCCCCATACGAGGGCACAATAGTTGATATGAGAAGCCAATAAGGCGTTATATTGTCACGTAGTAGTGACGCTGAAGAAAACAGTCGTAAAACTGTGTACGACGAAACCGGTTGTTTATTGGGCGAACCTGTGCCCACAAAAGCAAGGTACACGCAAAGCACAACGATAGCGGCGAACACAGTCGGCGATCGTCGAAAATCTGATCAGCGGCGAAACGCGTCGGCTTTTATGCCTGAGTCATCGAAGGTTCTTGATTAATCCCTGATGCCCGCGTGTCTTCCAGAAAGTTCTAGACAATTCGCGTCGGTCACACAATCATATAACATAAGCGTCGGTGAAAACAGGCAACGTAAAGAAGCATCGATAACGTTCTAGAAACCTCCGACACAGGCGCGTCCTGCGCCGAGCGATAACGTTTAACATGTGTTAGCCGGTGGAAAGCGGCCACCGGTGAAAGATAAACATGTAACGTGTCAATACCCTCCCCTTAAAAAGCATCGTCCCGAGGCTACAAACAAATGTGAAAGCGAAAACAAAACCACGCGTAATAACGAAGAAAAAACAAAACTAAAGTAACAAAGTACTCAAGTTCGTCAGCGGGCGTAGAAAGGCTTAAGACGCACCACGTGGATGACTTCGGGTCGTGCGCGGCGCCGATGTGATTGCGAAATGCCGTCTGGCACGACTTCATAGTCCAGTGCACCAATCCGTCGGATAATCTTGTAGGGTCCGAAATAGCGTCGTAGCAGTTTCTCGCTAAGTCCTCGCCGGCGTATCGGAGTCCAGACCCAAACACGGTCGCCGGGCTGGTACTCGACGTTGTGTCGTCGAAGATTGTAGTGCCGACTGTCGGTCCTCTGCTGGTTCTTGATGCGCAAGCGGGCGAGCTGTCGACCTTCTTCGGCACGCTGCAAATAGGTGGCAACGTCGAGATTTTCTTCGTCGGTGACGTCCGGTAGCATGGCGTCAAGCGTCGTTGCCGGGTTCCTACCGTAGACCAGGTTAAACGGCGCCATGTGCGTCGTTTCTTGCATGGCCGTGTTGTATGCGAAGGTCACGTACGGAAGGATGGCATCCCACGTCTTGTGTTCGACCTCGACGTACATTGCCAGCATGTCCGCGATGGTCTTATTTAAGCGCTCGGTGAGGCCATTCGTCTGCGGGTGGTAGGCGGTGGTCCGGCGATGGCTTGTCTGGCTGTAGCGCAGGATGGCTTGAGTTAGTTCAGCCGTGAAGGCCGTACCTCTGTCGGTAATGAGGACTTCTGGGGCACCGTGACGCAGGAGGATGTTCTCAACGAAGAATCGGGCTACCTCGGCGGCACTGCCTTTGGGCAAGGCTTTTGTTTCGGCGTAGCGGGTGAGGTAGTCCGTAGCTACGACAATCCATTTATTCCCGGACGTCGACGTCGGAAAAGGCCCCAGTTTATAAGTCCATCCCGATCTGCTGGAACGGTCGGCGAGGTGGCTCGATCGGCTGTAGAAGTTCTGCTGGCCTTGTCGGCGGTGTTTTGCGTCGCTGACAGTCTCGGCATGTCCTTACGTAATGGGCGACGTCGGCAGAGATGCGAGGCCAGTAGTATTTTTCTTGTATCCTCGCGAGCGTGCGGGAAAAACCGAGGTGTCCAGCCGTTGGGTCGTCATGGAGAGCTTGCAGAACCTCTCGACGCAATGCTGAGGGTACCACGAGGAGGTAGTTGGCTCGGAGAGGCGAGAAGTTCTTCTTTAGAAGAATGTCGTTTTGCAAGAAAAACGACGCCAATCCTCGCCTGAACACCTTCGGCACAATGACGGTCTTGCCTTCCAGATAGTCACAAGGCTCCTTAGTTCCGGGTCGGCTCGCTGTTGTTCGGCGAATTCGTCGGCACTGATGGGTCCCAAGAAAGTGTCGTCATCCAGGTCGTCCTGTGGCGGCGGTTCGACGGGGGCGCGAGACAAGCAGTCGGCGTCAGAGTGCTTTCGCCCGGACTTGTAAAAGACGGTGATGTCGAATGCTTGAAGTCTCAGACTCCATCGTGCGAGGCGACCTGAAGGATCCTTCAAGTTAGCTAGCCAACACAAGGCGTGGTGGTCGCTCACAACTTTAAAGATAGCGGTAGGGGCGAAACTTTGATGTAGCCCAGATGATGGCGAGACACTCCTTTTCTGTTGTGGAATAATTTGCTTCCGCCTTCGATAGCGACCGGCTAGCGTAACTTACAACCCTTTCTAGTCCGTCAGTCCTCTGCACAAGAACGGCGCCGAGTCATACGCTGCTTGCGTCGGTGTGGACTTCGGTATCGGCGTTTTCGTCGAAATGCGCAAGTATTGGCGGTGATTGCAGGCGTCGCTCCAGTTCTTCAAATGCTTCGACTTGCGGCGTCTCCCACTTGAACTCGACGTCGGCCTTCGTGAGATACGTCAGTGGCTCAGCGATCCGTGAAAAATTCTTGACGAAGCGCCTGTAATAGGCGCACAGTCCAAGAAATCTGCGCACTGCCTTCTTGTCAGCGGGCGGAGGAAAGTTGGAGATGGCCGCAGTTTTCTGAGGGTCGGGGCGCACTCCAGACTTGTTGATTATGTGGCCCAAAAACAAGAGCTCCTCATATGCGAAGCGGCGCTTTTCTGGCTTTAACGTGAGTCCGGAAGTTTTGATTGCTTGAAGAACTGTTTCAAGGCGCCGCAAGTGTTCTTCGAAGCTTGAGGCAAACACAACGACGTCGTCCAAATGACGAGGCAAGTCTGCCACTTCAAGCCTGCCAGTACTGTATCCATGACGCGTTGGAAAGTCGCAGGTGCCGAGCAATAACCAAACGGCATGACCTTGAACTCGAACAGTCCGTCTGGTGTTATAAAGGCAGTCTTCTCCCGGTCCCTCTCGTCGACTTCGATTTGCCAGTAGCCGGTTTTGAGGTCCATCGACGAAAAATACTTTGCGTTGTAGAGTCGATCCAAGGCGTCGTCAATCCATGGGAGGGGGTATACGTCCTTCTTCGTGATCTTGTTGAGGCGGCGATAATCGACGCAGAAACGTAGGGTTCCATCCTTCTTCTTCACTAACACCACGGGGGACGCCCACGGACTCTTGGACGGCTGGATGATGTCGTCGCGTAGCATTTCGTCGACTTGTTGCCTTATGGCCTCGCGTTCGCGCGCCGAAACTCGGTACGGGCTCTGACGGAGTGGGCGGACATTTTCGTCGGTTATGATGCGGTGCTTGGCGACAGGGGTTTGTCGAACTTTTGACGACGACGAGAAGCAGTCCTTGTATTGCAGGAGCAGAGCTTTTAGTTGTTCTTTCTTATACCTGGGAAGGTTCTGATTGACGTCGAAAGTTGGCTCAGGTACTATAGTCGTCGTTGCAGGTGCACTGGAATCCGTGAAGGCGAAAACACTGCTGGCTTGTACTATTTCGTCGATGTAGGCGACCGTGGTGCCTTTGTTAATGTGCTTATATTCGGGGCTGAAGTTCGTGAGCATCACCCTTGCTTTCCCTGCACGTAGCTCAGCTATGCCTCTAGCGACGCAAATTTCACGGTCGAGCAGTAAGTGATGATCGCCCTCGATGACGCCTTCCATGTCTGCAGGCACTTCGGTACCGACGGAAATCATTACGCTGGAGCGCGGCGGAACGGTGACTTGTTCTTCAAGCACATTCAAGGCATGGTAACTTACGCTTGTATCCGGTGGTATCGCGTTTTGCGTTGAAAGCGTTATCGACTTGGACCTTAAGTCGATGACTGCACCGTGTTGATTTAGAAAGTCCATGCCTAGGATGACATCCCTGGAGCAGTGCTGCAGGATTACGAAGCTCGCCGGATAAGTGCGGTTGTTTACCGTGACTCGCGCTGTGCAGATTCCAGTCGGCGTTATTAGGTGGCCTCCAGCTGTCCGGATATCGGGTCCTTGCCAGGCTGTTTTCACCTTCTTCAACTTGGCGGCGAACGGGCCACTGAAGACGGAATAGTCGGCTCCAGTGTCGACGAGGGCGGTGACGTTATGGCCATCGATGAGCACGTCTAGATCGATAGACCGGCGTCTGGCGTTGTGGTTAATTCGTGGCGTCGGATCACGGCTGCGTCGGCTTGCTCTGCTGCTGCTACGTCGCGTCGGAAGGTCTTCTTTCGGCGGCGAAGTGCTGTCAAGGCTGTTGCTAGGCGGCGTGCTGATATCTCGTCGTGATGAATCGCGAATCGTCGTCGTCGGCGGCGTCGGAGGATCTTCGCCATTGCGTCGTACAACAACCGCACCTCCATCGGTTGCTGCCTTTAGTTTCCCGGGTAAGGGCTGGGAGATCGGCCCCGGGTGGGACCGTTGTACTGACGGCGATGCGGCGAGGTGTAGCGGCCTGGTGACGGCGAGCGTGAGGATCGTCGTGGTTGCCACTGGGGTCCGGCGAGCTAGTCGGCGATGTCGCGCGGTCGTTCACCTCGATCGGGACGCGGCGCGTTGACGGGGAACCCTCGTAGGCCCATCTCGCGGTATGGGCATCGGCGGTAGACGTGGCCGGCTTCCCCGCAGTGATA
Organism: Dermacentor silvarum; assembly: GCF_013339745.2. NCBI lineage: Eukaryota > Metazoa > Arthropoda > Arachnida > Ixodida > Ixodidae > Dermacentor > Dermacentor silvarum. The sequence goes on along the minus strand of NC_051161.1, from coordinate 170,999,693 downwards.
GCAGAGCGGGCGGTGGTCGGGGGCGCGCCAAATGTCCGTCTTCCTCTGGTAGCTGTGCTGGGCGACGGGCGGGCGTGCTGGCGGCGGCGGCGGTGGACGACGGAACTGCGGCGTTACGGGGCGCTGGCGCGAGCGCGGAGGGGGGCCTTGACAACGGGCGACGGCAGCGTAGGTCAGCGCTTCCGGCTGGGGTTGCGGCGATTGTGGCTGCACATCGGGAACTCCAAGTGAGCGCTGAACTTCGTCTTTGATGACGTCGGCGATAGATGCCACGTGAGGCTGCGACCTGGGAAAGAGTTTATGCAGCTCCTCGCGAACGACTGCTCTGATGATCAAGTTTATGCAGCCGATAAAACTACTATCCCTACTCCGAATAGCTCCCTACTAATTTGCTATCGCAATTGATGCTTTGCCGTTCGGGCGAAACTGCGACATTTTTTTTATTCAAAACACAAAGAATGCACGGCGCGCCACGCGCGAGCCCACATACGAAGTGTGTTCAAAAAGAAACCGAACATTTGAAACGTACGCGCCAACCGGCAGAGGGAGCGCGCTGCGGCTACTGAGTGCATGTAGCGGCAGGTTTATAGACAACAAACTGCCATTTGCCGCGTTTCGCTCTGACCGTTGTTGGCGAGCTACGGCCGCTGAAGTGAGCACATGAACAAGCTGATCTTCGGATTGGTGCCTAAGTGACAATGAAGGAACTGGAAGAACAGCGTGTGTGTGTGAAGTTCTACTAAAAAATTGGGAAAACTTTCACAGAGACATTTCAGTTGCTTAGCCAAGCATACGGGGAGGACTGTATGAGTCGCACGCAGTGCTATGATTGGTTCAAGCGTTTTGAAGACGGCAGAAGGTCGGTCTGTGACGATCCCAAGCCTGGACGACCTTCCACATCCACAGATGATGTCCACGTCGAGCGACTTCAAACTGTGATTCGTGTAAATCCACGTTTGACTGTTCGAGAAGTCGCTGACGAAGTGGGTATCAGCGTAGGATCATGTCATGAAATTTTGAGTGACAAATTTGGGATGTGTCGTGTCAGTGCAAAATGCGTGCCGCGTTTGTTGACTGACGAACAGGAGCAGACCCGTGTTGAAACGAGCCAGGAACAGCTCGCCCCTACCAATGACGATGAAATCTTTCTTAAGAACATCATAACAGGCGATGAGACATGGGTTTATGGCTATGATGTTGAAACGAAAGTGCAGTCATCGCAGTGGGTGGCCAAAGGTTCTCCTCGTCCAAAACAAGCACGCATGAGTCAGTCAAAATTGAAGGTGATGTTGGTTGTGTTTTTTTGAGTGCAAAGGCATTGTCCATCAGGAATTTGTGCCACATGATCAGACGGTAAACAAAGAAGTTTACCAGGGAATCGTATCACGTTTGAAAGATTCTGTGCGCAGTAAGAGGTCTGAATTGTGGGAAAATCAGGCTTGGATGTTGCATCATGACAATGCCCCGGCTCACGCGTCGCTCCTTGTCCGCAGCTACTTAGCGAAACACCCCACTCCTGTTGTGCCCCACCCACCATGTTCTCCGGACCTAGCCCCAGCAGACTTTTTTCTATTCCCCAAGCTGAAAACCACCTTGAAAGGACGTCGTTTCCAAACCGTAGAGGAGATCCAGGACAATGGGAGAAGAGACGTGGGCGCGATCCCAGAAAGTGCTTTCAGGAGGCTTTCAAAAAATTGAAGAAAAGATGGAAAGAGTGCATTGCCAGTAGAAGGGACTTCTTTGAAGTTGACAGCACCTAAAATGTACCATAAGCAGTAAAGGTGTGGTAGCAAACGGTCGCTTTCTTTTTGAACACACCTCGTATAATGCCAATGCGTCCTCAAAGCCATAAAGACTCATTGACATTGTTTGTTCCAGACTCAGTGCTGTGAAGACATAACCCCGGACGGGATATAAAGAGAGAGCGCCGTGCGCTGTCGATAAGAGCTCAGCTTCTTAACTTTTTTTTTTTTTGCACTTGCTTTCATGCACTAGTTGCTCTGTTTCTCCGTGTTCGCTCACGCGTAGCGATGCACCGTAGCGATGTATTCAACCAGTTTGTTTTACATCGTCTTGTCTGCCTGCCGTTCCCTCCTCGATGATAAGTGAGGGGCAATCTCCGAGCGAACGCTGTTCCGGGTTGGCGGCCGCTCGAAGTTATAAAGAAGTTATTTAAAGATAAAGCGTTAGTAACGGAACGACTAAGTTCATTCCCTTCTCTAATTGTTTAAGGAAATATAAACATTTAAAGCAATTTGAGTTAAAGGTGTATTCTTTAGGTGTTCGAGAGCGCTTCTGGCGCGTTGACCTACAACGATTCGAAGAAACTAGTACGGATACGTCGATGCTTATGTCACCATGGATAAATTGAAACGAAAACTTTAGTCGTGCTTGTTTTGCCATACATTGCAGTGTTAATCATCATCATCATCATCATCATCATCATCATCATTTATTAACCCTTAAGGACCCTTAACAGGGCATTACATAAGGGGGGGGGGGCAGTATTGAAATGACAAATAATGGAGCGAATGTTATTTAACAAAGAGCCAACTACGTTACAAATACAGAGCGCGCACACACAAAATTTTTTTTGTCATTTTGTTCACTTATAATGAAGTACAGTAATGAGCAGTGAAAAACACAAGGCAGGAAAAAAAACGATCAAACACAAGGATGGGATGGAGCAAGTAATTAGGAATAAGCTAACAAATGAATAGATACTTTATAATAAGAGGGTGACACAAAACCGGACATTCAAATACAAGTCAAAGTGTGCAAAGCAAAATGGAAATCAATATCTTCTATTGGACAACGTCTGTAACATAAATGGTGCGAGAAAACAAAGAATGCGTAGTTCAAGTTATTAAACAAAGAGTGTAGTTAAGGACTGCCTGAAATTTTCTGGATTTCTCTCAAGAGCAACTGCTTCGGGAAGGCAATTCCAGTCTTCAATGGCTGCGGGAGAGAGAGAGAGCAAGCGAGAGAGGAAAGGCAGGGAGGTTAACCAGAAGTCAGTTTCCGGTTTGCTACCCTACACTGGGGTGGGGGATAAAGGGGTTGGAGACAGTGCAAAGAGAGAGAGAGAGCGAAAAAAAAAACATAAAAAAACATAAAAAACACACAGGCATTGGTAAGAAAGGAGGCGTTCCAGTCACAGACGTTCACACAGGCCAGTGGACTTCAGGAACCGCAGGAGCGCTTGCACGGCCTTCTGATGCGATGTTGAGTCGCGTCGATGTTGCAGAATTGTTTCTTCCGATAACGGCTGGTCATCCAACTGGTTCAGCACGACGGAGAGCGATTGTCTCTGCAAATGGCTGCGGGAAGAAATGATTTGTTGAATGCAACAGTCGAACCATGAAGGCGTTGGACGCTGTTGGAGTTGAACAGGCGGCGAGAAGTTCGAGCGGGTGGCAGTAACAGTGTACCATGCAGGTGAGAAAAGTCGTGATATAGCTTATGGAACAGACTGAGTCGTGAGATTCTGCGTCTTACTGCTAAAGGGGGTAGTTCAAGAGATGATTTGATGTGGTTACGCTGGCGTGTGTATTATAGTTTGATGAAATAAATCGGGCAGCACGATTTTGGACCGACTCGAGAGAGGTAATTAATAATCTTGTTAGGGGCTCCAAATGGGAGAAGCATACTCGAGTTTGCTCCTAACGAAGGTTTCATAGGCTATTTTTCTAATTTCCGGGGGGGGGACAGACGTAGCCCAGTGACCTTGAGGTATCAGCTACAAGACTCGAGATATGCTCCGACCATGTCAGTTTTAGTGTTAATGAGGACGCCTAGGTATCGGTACGAGCTAGCATGTGATAGAGCGTAGAATTAAGGGAGTACTGAAAGATCAGATTAGTTTTTTTTTTTTTGCGTGAAACAACCATGCATTTTGCACTTCGAGGTATTAGGCTCCATCAAACCAGCGCGAGCACCACGTTTCGATTAGGTTCAGGTCGCGTTGTAATAATGATTGATCACTACTGTTTGAGATTCGACGATATACAACGCAATCATCCGCAAAGAGGCGAATAGATGACGTTATTCCAGATGGCAAATCATTATGAAGATAAGAAAGAGAAGCGGGCCAAGAACTGATCCCTGAGGGACGCCGGATACTACTTGTGCGGCTGTTGATAGCTGACCGCCATGACTGTGACAGAGATCGTGATGTTAGAAAGCTTTTGATCCATGACAAGGTAAGCGGGTCAAGATTAAGACAACTGAGTTTAGCCATGAGACGACGATCAAATGCCTTTGAAAAATCAATGTAAATGACATCGGTCTGAAAAGACGAATCCAAGTTCAAGTTCAGGTCTGTAGTGAATTCGAATAATTGTGTTTCACATGATAACCCGGGGCGGAAGCCGTGCTGCTTGTGGAAAAAGAAGGATTATTATCGAGAGGACTGGCGACGTGGGAATATATGATGTGTTCCATTAGTTCACATGCAACGCATGTCAGCGATATGGGCCGATAATTTGACGGGTATGAGCGCTTGCCTTTTTTGAAAACCGGGGTTACTTTCGCAGTCCTCCAGTCGTGCGGAATTTCACCTTCTAAAAGGGACTGCGCAAAAACTATCTGCAAGATGCGACTCGACACGTCCTTGGTACTTTTAAGGAACTTTGTCCCGGGGCACTCGAATTTTTTAATTTGTTAATGAGGCACAAAATGCCTTCAACTGTGATGACGACCGGTGGCATTGCATCAAAATTTGCACCAGGCAGCGCCGGCACATCATGAACAGGTTCGGAGGTAAAAACAGACGAGAAATAGGAATTCATGACATTAGCGCGCTGGTCAAGTGGAACATCAGGGCCATCTGGATAAACAAGCGCAATGTTATGGGACTGATTCTTTGGTTTTAAAATGCTCCAAAATTTTTTGGGGTTAACAGTAATGATATTTTTAGATCCTCATGATGAAATTTGCGTTTAGAGTGCCTCAAAAGACCGGCATATTCGCGCAGGCAATCTGAGTATTTCGTCCATTTAGATGCTGAGGACGATTTCTGAGCGGCACGATACAACCTTTTTTTCTTGCGCGATAGTTTCTTTAGCGAGTTGGAATACCAGGGTTTGCCAGCATCGCCTCGAATGCGTATCAAAGGGACGTGTTTGTCAATTAGATTTTCAATTTGCTGTTTGAAGAGCAACCAGTTACTGTTAACTGATCGTGAAGAAGCAGATTGACAAAAGGATTCGTAGAAAGATTCTAGTTCGAAGTTAATTGCGGAAAAGTTGGCCTTGTTGTAGCTCCTGATGTATTTTTTTTTGGCTGTTTTCTTTAATGGGAAAAGATAGGTGGAATGTTATGGCTTTGTGATCACTTAGTTCCATGACAAGGGACACTGATGAAACTAAGTCAGGGTTTGAGACCAGAACAAGATCGCGTATGTTAGAGCCCCGAGTGGGCGAGTGGACTGTCTGAATAAGGTTGAACAAAAGGGTTAACTGAAGGAAGTCTTGGATAATCGTGAGGATGCGGTCAAGTTCTTCCAGTCAATATCAGGGAAGTTGAAATCGCCACAAAGGATGTAATTGGCGTTGGGGAACCGGGAAGTCAAATTAACTAGAACCGAGTGCAGGTCATTAGTGAAGGTGTGATCACAGTCCGGAGGGCGATAACATGCTATAAGTATGTTCGTACATGTTTTGAGGGACAGTTTAACGCAGACAATCTCTAGGCTGCAGTTCATCGCAACGGAACACGAGGCGATATTAGATCGAACAAAGACCAATACACCACCGCCCCTGCGTGAAGTCCTATTGTATCTATAAGTAATGAATGAGGTCATCCTGCAATAGTTCATCACTCTCGATGTCTGGAGTTAGCCATGATTCGGTAAAGATGGCAAAGTCAGTGTCACTATCCTGAAGAAGAGCTTCCACAACTTCCTTTTTAGGTAAATAACTACGGACGTTCGAAAGCACACCTTGCATAAGGTGATAAGTTGCTTCAAAGACAGGAGTGGGAAAGTCAAGGCGAGAGGTGAAAACGGGTGAGTGGAAGCACGCGTTGGTGACTAGGATTTGAATTCGATAACAGAGTCAGTCTGAGCATCGTAAACAAAACGCTTATTGCCGATAATAAGTTTATCGAACCTAATCTTGAAAGGAAGCCTTCTCTCCTGCTCGTAAAGATACAGTTTTTTCCTACCAGGCCTACACGTGCGGAATAATTCACTTCCC